>NW_009236100.1:0-17191 GCF_000690835.1 Fulmarus glacialis | reverse complement strand
GGGGGTCGGGTCGGCGCGGGGAAGGGCGGGTCTTGCCGTGAAGAAGCGTCCTCTGCCCCCCCCCGCGTCGGCACGCGCCTTTCGTAGGGCGACACGACAGCCGGAAGGCTGAAGAGAGCAACGTCGGACCCACGGTACGGGATCCGTACGGTTGCCTCCGGTACAATGGTAATGCGGTGATAGTGTGACGCTTTTTCTGGAACTCGATGATGGTGTAGCTGAGGGTTATTGCTGAGGAAACGGGGACTGGAAAGGAGGCATCGAACTTGCAGCGAACAAAAGAACCCTGAGGAGAGCGGTTGTTTCTGACTTCCTCACTTGGCACCGGGTTGCAGAATTAAAACGAAAGTCAGATCACCCTTGGTCGGTGCCCCTTTTGAGTGTAACTGCCCCGTGCTATGTTTGTCCTTTGCTTGACTAAAAACGTGCAATACAAATAACTAGACAGTGTCCTGAGCTGAAGAACAGCTAGACACCTCTCAGGAGATGCTCTGTCACTGCACTTCAGTGGACATGGGTACTGCAGCAGCATGCATTTTCAACAGAAAAAACCCTGCATAGTCTGCTGCAAGAAACAAATGAAAAAAAACCATTGCATTGCAAACAATTTTCCAGCCAATCTGGGAGTTCGACAATTCAGTTAACTTAGTTGTTTTTCACCACTTAACAGAAACCAGGGCCAAAATGTGTGACGGGTGTGTTGTTCTGAGGCAATCGGATCAGGCCTGGGGCTGCTCAGTGCCACAATAACCCTCACTCCATGATTTGTTTCCCTATATATCCCCTCTTTCTACTCGCAAATTCTCCTCCTCTACCACCCTCATCCCCTCCCGATAAACAGCCCACACGTGTTTACCTTCTCCCTGTTATCCCTGGTTTTACAGATTTTGTACTCTATTTGGTATTTATGATAATGACCGCCCTGAAAATTTATCAGTTCTGTCAAGCTAACACCTCCTTTTTATCTTGCTAGGTGTGCCATCTGCTTACGCATCACTCCCTGATGGCTGTAGGCAGTATCCAGTAATTGGTCTTTTTATAGCATTAGTGACACTAGGCACGGTTACCTGTCAGCATGCACCCCTCGACACGACCGAGAGAAGCAGGCGACTGGAGTCACCAGAGGTACCCACAGCCAGGTTTGCTGGACCCCTGGAGAGCTGCTTGCCCAAGGTACACGAGGGGCAGCAGGAGCACCTGCAGCTTAGGGCCTTGCTCTGCGGCACTGCAGCACTTCCCGGGCTGCACCAGCCACCCTGCAGCAGGGAGAAGGTGTAGGATAACACAGGGCAGTGCTGGAGTATCCCAGCTCAGAAGAAAACTAAGACTTTTCAGCTTTTGTACAATGTGATGAGTCACTACATTGCTTTTTGTTGCTAAAATAAAGTCTGGCGGAGAGACTTGTGATGTTTCCTATGTGGACCAGCAAAAAACACAGGACCAAACTACATAATCCTCAGTAGGCCTCTAGACTGTGTCTGTACTGACTCCACAAAGGTGCACTGGAGAGCAAGTCTGGATGCCCTGGACAGCTGCTGCAGACCTGCACCTCAAGCATTCTGATCTGTGCAGCAGCTCAGCTGGAGCGAAGTCTGGAACAGATGCCTGTGACACAGATCACCTCCACAGCTCTCCAACTGTCTTCTCAGCCATACCCAAATTTTCATAGGGAGAGAATATTTAGTTTAGGCAAGGTTAACAGAAGCAGATTTGTTTGTAGAGTGGATGAGAGGGAAAAAAATCCTGGACTAGATTAGGAGCATGCCAAGTGACCAAGGGCACCAAAAAGGAGTTGGCAGCATGATGCAGTTAGGTAACAATAGTAGGGGGAAAAGTGTCTCTGGAAGGCAGAACACTGGTAGGCATAAGGTTAAAAGACAGGGATCATTGGTAGCAATGTCCAGTACGCTCCCCTGTAACATGCATGTGGTGGAAGGCAGGCAGAGAAAAATGGTGTTAGAAAAGAATGGCTTTGCCTTTATTAGGTACTAGGAAATTATTGAGAGCACTAATTTATCTGTCTCCTCCACCTAAGCCAAAACTGAAGTAGGGTGTTAGATACGCAACTAGGGAAAAAAACCGTACACAGGACATTTTAAAGTAAAGCTTGAGGGAACCTGCACCCATTGTGCCGATTCCACATCTGAAATAAAAATGTCTTCTCCTTGCATTATACTTTTGCTACACCACTAGGCTGGAAACAGTACCCCAAATCCCAGGCTCCTTGCTTCTCCAGCACCCTAGAGATACCATTCTGTAAACACAACCTCTGATCTTATTCCTTCATCTGTACAAGGATGTGGCTTGGATGAATGAACCCAGTTTACTAAATGATTCATACTACTTTGCATTTTCCTTTCTGATCACTACGTGTCAACTGCAAGTCTTAATTGTTTCCAGATCATTTAGAAAATGTTCAACAGAAATAACCCTTAACGACGCCTCCCAGAAATACTCTCCTATACTTGAAATCTGTCAGTCAGCTATGATGTGCCTTATTGATCCTTTTTAAAACTAAATTAAACACCTTTTTTTGTTTTACTACGCCTACCCAGCACAAAACCACTTTGACTGCTCATTAGTGTGAGCTTTTCTTCTTGTAAGAGCATCTTGTACCAGCCTTTTTTTATTGCTCTGTTTCGGATGGATATGAGGAACATCAGCCATCAGGATGCTCAGTTCTCCCAAGCACTCAGCTTGTCCATTTTAAAAACTGGCATTTGCTTTCTTCCAGTGCAGGACCTTACTCACCATCCTGAAATTTAATTGAAACTGTCTTCAGACCAACTTCTGGGGACTCAGCTTTGGGAAACTGTATCATTTCAAAGCATGCGGCATACATGTTGTTAGCAGAAACAATTTGACTAAAAACAGTCGGACCATGACTGAAGTCACACCAGACAGACAGAGAACAGCAAGCCGATCAATCAGGCAGATATAAGATCGAAGATAAGAGGCGGTATTTTGTTGGGAGCAATAAGGTTTATGTTAATTTATAATTTTAAAAAAATCCCCAATAAGTTTATGGCTGGCTGTATAACATTGTCAAAAAATCTGTTCACTGACCCTCTTCCTCTCTGTCTCCTCAAGTCCAGAACAGGTAACTGTCTTAATTCTGTATTATCCTTCCTGAAGAAATATTAAATAATTTTTGCAGTTAGGTGATGAGCTCTACCAGCGTTTCGAAACACTTTTTTGCTCCACTTGTGTATTACCTAACCATTTTGCACTACTGGAAGTTTATTTTATTCCTGTTTGTCACACTGGTTCAATTTTTATGACACTTGCAAAATGGTGACACTAAATCCTCACCTTCCTGGTATCCTCACCCTCTATTATTAATTTAATGCCCTGCAGATGGCTCCAATTAATCACCAAAAAAACCCGCACAAAACCCCACAGCTCCCTCACTTCTGAGTTATTTATTTGTAAATATTCTCCTCCCAAAGAAATTTACTTCCCCATACAAAAAGCTTTAACTGCATTCAGCAGTCTACAACTAGACATTCATCCTTGGCATTACGTATTTCTGTCATGGAGAAAAGTATCTCCAGTATAAATTTTTCCTCATCTTGTCCTATAAGCACTTTCAAACAAACATTTGGTAATAGTGTGAATGAGTTGCCCAAACCTTTACATGTAGAATTTATATTTTAAATCTTAGCACATAAGAGGTGCTCAGAATCTTCAAGATTTGGGGCTCCCTTTTCTCAAAATAATCACAATTTAAGCTATTTGAGTTAAAAAAAAAAATTAGCTCAGATCAGGCACTGAGTTTGAGAAGACCGACTCATCGAAAGTCAAATGTCAACTTGATGACAGAAAGAGCTTCTACCAGTATTCACAGAAAACTTAGTTTATCTTTCTCTGTTCTCTAATGAAAGGCTGCAATTTAGCAATTTACCGCTTGTGCTGCATAGTTCAGCCAGAAAGGTGGATCCGAAAAGACTGAAAGTAGCCAAGTTTAAGTCTTATCTATATTTTTTATCATCCATGAAACAGAAAGAACAATTTCATAAACATATAATTCTAAAACGTGCTGGGAAGGTGTTATCACGTGCTTAATCCAGAAAACATATATGGCCCAAGGATAAAACATAGTACATACAACACCTCTAAAACATATTTATGCATACAGTAGTTTTAAAAATGTTCTGACGAAATACAAGGTGCCAGCCCTACAATATTAAAACTGCTAAAGCAAATCATTTCAAATAGAACAACTGAGGATTAGCTTTGCATTACAAATACCAAATCTGTCCTTGGTAACAAAAAAAAAGAACAAGCTTCTGTAACACAATCCACCTTGTGAGACTTAGCTCCAGCTTTTACATTACATGGTTCATCCTCGAGGTAGATACCATCTAGAACTGAAGACGTACTGTCTATAGGATATATTAAATTCAGCAGCTAATCATCCATCAATCAACAAAACTAATTTGAGAGCTGTCTGCTTATGCAATTGAAACAAAGGCACTTCATAATATGGGGTTAAGTTTCCTACTGGAAAGAGCAACAAAGGTAAGAAAGAAGAAACACTGATATGAATTAATCTCATCAACGCCTTTTTAACAGACACTTTCCCCCAGAATTTGCAGGGAACAGATTCCCATGCAAGTCTCTAGTCAGACAGAAGTACAGTCTGTCAGCAGAGAAATATCCAGAGCCTCATGTTCTGATCTCCAGACAAAACATCCAGGCTCAACTGGACAAGACTCCCTAAAGTGACAGAAGCCAACAGCCAACAGCCACAGGCAAACTCTGAGTAACAGCAAAGGACTATCACAACAGAAGAAAAAAAACTCAAAACAACAAAAAACCCAGACTGCATTAAGACATTGCACTTTATCTGCTCTCCCCACCACCTCCACCACTCGTGTTCCAACTAAACTGGTACTGCAACTGAAGCTGACATATTCTGCCTACCCCCCTCCTCCAGTCATTCAAGTTTTTTTCCTAACTTAGAAAACAATTGCATGGAAAAAACACAATGGAGGGGACAGCAAAGTGCATCATCACTGCATCATAAACTCTGTAATGCAGAAGAATGGTTTGGATTAATGCACACTGGTCTCTAGAAGCATCACCCAAAAAAAGATAAAACCAAGGAAAAAGAGCCAAAAATACTCAGTTTTAGAAAAAAATTGTTCTTAACTGCATGTACAACTTAACTGTGAAGGCACATAGCCACGCTGAGCATCCTTTTCCTCTAGAAATGCCAAGCTTTTTCCTATCCGAGAATTTCTGGCAGTACAATGCATTTCAGCAGCACAAAACCAGCTGCTGTTGCAGGATGCCCGCCTCAAACAGAAAGAACGGGAGGCCTGGCAATAGGTCTGTGCTGCAAACAGAACAGCTACACGGGATGTTTTGCACTGAGAAGCAACAACCTCTCACCAGGATTCCACTGGCCCAGGAGTAACACACTGATTTCATTTTCTTATTAGAAAATAAATTATGTTTCAGCACAAAT
The DNA here is from genome assembly GCF_000690835.1 of Fulmarus glacialis. NCBI lineage: Eukaryota > Metazoa > Chordata > Aves > Procellariiformes > Procellariidae > Fulmarus > Fulmarus glacialis. The sequence continues at coordinate 11,718 of NW_009236100.1, read as the reverse complement.
TTCTGTGTGTCAATATAAATGCAATGGGTGTTACATCATCCTGCCTTTCTCCAGGATAAAGACTAGTTTCATTTTTGGCTTCTTAGACTTTGTGATCAGAAAAGGTAGTTTTCCAGTCGAATTGCAAGTGTCAAAAAACAGAAGTGCTGCGTAATTTGTTCAGGAATGTACAGAAAATGCATTTCAATCCACATCCATATGTAGTCCATGGATAGCGACGTTTTCTCAGTGCTGAGTCCACTTAATGCTTTTGAGGTCAATTCCATCCTGCACCATTTCCCAGAGGGGGCTGTAAAGAAAGGAAAAATGAGGGCTATCTAAAATGCACAGGACAACATCAACAATAACCAAACAGACAATTTCATCAACTACACAATAAATTAGGAGATACCTATCCTCCCCTTCTGGAGGTCAGTGAGCTTCAGACGATCATTCCTCAACTGTGTCCTCAGCCCAAAATACAAGAGGTGAGAGGGCAGGTGCTCCACCTCATTTCCTGCTCCCACTTTAGGCATAAAGTACTCGTGTCTCTTGGAGACTGACTCCTTGCATTTGACACAGTCCAGATGAGTCAGGAGTCCTTCAGTTTCACCAAAATACAACAACTTATCAATCCATAAACTCAGTAATACCATCTCTGGCTTAGAAACTTCTAGGTACTGCCCTATGTGCTTGCCCTACTCGTATTCTTTCCCTGATAAGGGCAGGATCTGGAAGAAGGTTTGTTATCAAGTTTTTTTCCTTAAAAATTTGTCACTACTATTAAGATCAGGCCCATTACCCACTCTGGCTACACTGCTTGCTTATATACAGAGACACCACCAGATTTTTGAAGCAAACAATTACTTTCAACTAAATCCAACTCTTTCAATTATTATCATACTTAAGAAGTCTTTACGTTCAAAAAGAAGATAGCTCACCTCATTTCCCTCAGCCTCTTAACATGCTGTATGCACTTCTGCACTGTATAATCTACTTCTTCCTCTGTAGTGAAACGACCAATGCCAAATCTAAACCAAAAGAAAACCAGTAAGGGCTAGAATAACATGCATATGGAGGGGTGGAACAAATCCACCACCTACTTTTAGCAGAAAAGAAAAATATTTGGAAGCATTAGGGAAGACCACTCCATGCACCTTATAGATGAGTGAGCCAAGTCTTCATCTGTTCCAATTGCCCGCAAAACATAGGAAGGCTCCAGAGAAGCAGATGTGCAAGCACTGGGGAAAGAGAAGGCAGGCAAATTTCAAACTTTTGTTCATGTGCAGATGCTACACTGAAGGAACACTTCACTAATCTCCTCCAACAAAGAACAGGTCACTTACAGACATTTAATATTACTATGACCCTTTACAACAACCTGTATCAGCTGCCCCAGCCTTTTAGAAACCACCAGTGAATACAAGCAAGAAGAATGGTATTTCTGCTGCTGAAGAAAAAGACTGGAAGGGGCAGGCATTAGAGAGGAATGAGGGTAATAAGTTAGGACCATGAGGTAAGAAGAGAGAACACAGGTAACGCAGTAAGAATAAATGGAATGCAGACTAAGAGGTAGCTGAAATGAAGGCCATGAGAAAAAGACAAAGGAGCCAAGACAGAACTAGCCAGAGAAGGTAACATACCAACAGGAACATTAAAAAAGAAAAAAAGACTTCACAAGCTGCTGTTTGGCAGCAGAACAAATAAATGAAAAACAGTGTACAGAGGAATCCAAAGCAAGATGATCTAGTTATAGTCACCAGTAGAGAGAACTTCCATCTTGAAGCAGTAGGCAAAACTGGTTACATGTTGTTACTCAATTTTTACAGGTAGCAACATGCAGCACAAAGCAGAGCCTCAGAAGAGATTTTCAAATTACAGAAGTGTTCAGCTTCAGAGACAGTCCTGTGGAGACTTGTTCTTCCTGTTCATAGTGCCAACATATTTCTAATTAAGATATGCTGACCGCTTTGTTCTCAAAGGTGAGGAAAGGAGGGCATCTTTACAATCCATTAACTTCATCATGAGCATCAAGTTTGTCTTAGTAACAGAAATGTTACTCGTCACTCCTGTAGAGTCAACAGAGCTCCATAAAAGTGTATTCAATTTTCTTTCTGCTTCTGCATTAAACACAGGCACTATGAGCTAATTTAATTCAGGTATTTGTCTAGCCTCACTAGATTCTAGTTAACGATCTGCCACTTGTGTGAAACCCTCCTCAGGACAAAAGCTGCTCAAATGCTGGTAGCCTTTAGAACTGAAGTGTCACCGGCAATTACAAGCCAAGGGTACTCAGATCGCAGGTAACCAGTCTGCAAGGCTGGCAGGTAGGAATTTCTAGGTTGGTTTTTCTGGTTTTGTTTGGCGGTTTTTTGGGGTTTTGCTTTTTTTTTTTTTGCTTTCAGGATGAGTAAATTTGACCTTCATTTGAAATGTGCCACTTCAGAGAAACACTATCTTAGAATGCAATCAATGCCAGGCTGACTCATTAACTGAATACGCAAATACAGGGCACAGAAGAGACGACTCCTTAGTTTGTACCTCCATTAGCAGATGTTATTTTCTCTCCAAAATACACTGCTATCCTCCCCACATATTCCACCTACCTTCCTGAAGACAGAGCCACGTCTTTCAGAGCCATCAGAAGACTCTCCCCTTCCACATATGCAAAAGATAAATTGATGCATCCTACAAACAAACAAATTAAATAGACAAAAAAAATTTCCATCAACTGAAATCTAGGGCAAATCCTACTCCACATGGCAGTACTTGCACAATGTGTAGCTAAAGTGCATTATTAAGTCATGGCCATTAACACTGAGGAGCCAGACGGTTCTAACGGGCTCAGGATTTTGCTAATGTTACCTGGATAGCGATGCTTTCTATCTCCATTCATAACCACATCAGGAACTTCACTCATTATTTTTGTAACCAGTCGTTCTGCCAGTTGTGAGATTCGCTTATGGTCATACTAGCAAAGAAACCAGAAAAGAGATCAAAATAATAAACAGGGTACAGTTTAACCTCACTCAAACTGCTTTATGTCACCAGCCGTGAGAAGACTGAAATAGCTGGGTTTGCTTAGACTAGAGGAAGAACACATCTGAAACTTAAAAAGAAACTGTCAAACTTTGCCTACTCTAGAGACTGTTTTAAAAAAGAATTACCAGTTTCGTCGTAGCTAGCTCAGCCTCCAAACCATTCAGAAAGATCTATATATACAAGCTGCCAAATTGGCTTTTGTAAAAGCATTGAGTCTTTGTGTTTATAGACAAGTTAGGTAATGCATAAGATGACGCATTTTACAACACAAGAAAGGGCATCTATTATGGTAAGTGCCCCTTATTTCCCTAGGAGCTCTCAAACTCTACTACATAAAGACATGGACTCGCAAATTACTGTGAACTCAGCTTTTACAACACATAACCTACACAATGACAACTGCCCACGTGCAGTGTCTCGTTGTAGACTAAAAAATGAGGTCACTTACACTAAAAAAGCAGTAAGGTATTGTATTAGCCCTGGTACACAGAAATGGCCAGACAGACACATGCAATTCATGCTTGTTTACGTGCTTGAAAAAGCTTCAGAAGAAAACAAGGCTATCTCAAATATTCCTTGGTTTAGAAATGTCAAAACTTTGCCAGGCAAGGAAGAGAATCCAGATCTGAGGCTCGTGAAGAATTCAGGCTCTGCAGGCTCTCCAGCCTCTAACAAGGCTTCCATAACCACCCAGCTCAGACGGCAGAGCTCTGCCTGTCTCCCAGGAAAAAGCTTGATCCTATGTGTACAGATATCTGGCTTATGCATTCCACTGGCACTATATTAAAGGATTTTTACATCCAGCTGTAAGGAATGCACTGGTGCCCACAAACAGATATAGCAGCACACAGAGGCTCAGATACCAGACCCAGCAAATAAACTTTACTGTCCAAGCTAAGAAAAAAAAAAAAACATTCTTAGTTGCAGAGCTGCAGTAAACTTGAACTTATATACATTTAGTAGGTATGATAATGGACTAGGAAGTCTCTTTTTTTCAATATACATTACAAAAACATGATTTATTCCATTTCAGAGATGCTAATACATGTGTGCAGAATGGAGAGATGAGTACAAGCACTTAAAGCCGTATTTCACTAAAACTGTCAACTGTAAACCTGCTGTAGAAACCAACGATCCAAACCACTTCAAGAAAAAAGAAACTTAAGAAAAGCTGAAAATCAACTTCCAATTACCTAAAAACATCCTTGAAGATCTCAAAACATTTACTTAATGTTACAACATGAGAATCAAATTCAATTCAGGCACATGGACACAAAAAGACCTAAGGAATCTAAGACCTCACTGGCCCCGTTATATTATTTTCTGGAATCCAGGACAAATACCTTCTCCCACATACCTCCATCTCTTGCTGTGCCACTTCACACGCTGCCCCCAAGCCCACTGCTAAAGGAGTGGGCACAGTCCCAGACCGCAGTCCTCTCTCCTGGCCTCCCCCACTTTGCAGGGGTTCTAGCCTGACGCGTGGTCGACGGCGAACATAGATAGCACCAACCCCTTGAAAAGAAGGAAAGCTGTTTTAGTATACACCCCCAGTTCTGAAATTATGAAAAGGGACTCCAAGGTTTGGAAACATTCCTTATTTCCACAGCAAACACGTATTTGGACACTTCGTGGGAGAAAAACGTACAGAACACATACAGAAGCACAGTATTTTCTAGGAAATGGTGTTTGTTCCCACCGTTCATGTTCCTCTTCACTCAGGCTCCCAGAGCTTCAGCCATGGGAGAAGCTCAGTTTCTCCCAGCATGCTTCAGCCACTGAAGGACTCGGTACTTCCCTTACTTCTCACAATTCCTGTGCACAGCTGAAGTTCATCCCTTTGCACTGAAGTTTTGATGTGCAGGTATTTCATTCATTGATGTTCCCTTACTGACTTCCAACTGAAAGCTCTAGAAGAACTCCTTTCCCAGGGCAGCACCACTCCCAGGAGTCCTCCCCCTTTCTTCTAATTACGGAGACTCATCAGTGGCACCAATTTCCAATGGGCAGATAAGATGAGCCAGTTTTGACAGCCAGCCAATTTCACTCTCTAGTCTCCTCACCTAGAAACTTGACTTCCATGTCTTCATGTGCCTTGGCATACCTAACAAGTGACTGTCACCACAGGAAGAATGGTTGCAACTTCTGGTCATAGTAAGTTGTGAAAATTTATGTCTGTCACCTGCCCAAAGTTATTGGTTGAAAATCTAGTCCTCATCCAGAGATATGTCTTCAGCTCTCAGGAGAGCTCGTACAGAGAAAGACGACATATTGAAAAAATAATAATTTTGCCTTTTTGTTTCTGAGTAGCAAACAGAATACAGCAAACCTGATTTATGTCTTTCTACATCCAGTGTTACAAACTAAATGGGCTGTGACAGTGATAATAGCTGAACTTTTACTATTTGGGAGTCAACTAGAAAATCCATAGCCAGATTTTAAACCCCCTTCTGCAAAGAAGATGCACAAATGGGGTTGGGGGAGGAAGCCATTGGAAGTAGAAGACAACCAAAATCACTAAGAATTTAAACTTTCCAGTTACCTTTTGATCTCCTTGTTGCAAGTTACACTTGGGTCTAAACTTTGCCCTATAACCTATTTCAACCATTTCAGCATCAATGCTGCTTCACACCAAGCAGATGACTCCTGAAAAGCCACACCTCCTAATGCTGCCACCATTGTAAGATACAGTTTCTTCCTTTGGTGAAGCCACCTCCCAACCCACCATCACTGAAGATTCACTTACCGCAGCTCTAAGTCTGGCAGCAGTGCCTGAACTACTCCAAAGTCAGTCCAATACCTGTCTTAGAATAGTTTTCTACAGTTTAAGTAACAGTCACTATGACAGACAGGTTTGACTTCATACCTTGTGCAGTTACCTTAAGGTAGGCATGGAAACAACAATTCTCTAGAAAAGCACTTTAGTAAGTACCTTTGGGCCCATAAATTTTATGGCCACTGATGCTCATTAGATCAATTTTCATGTTGTTGACATCCATAGGAATTTTACCAATTGCTTGTGCAGCATCTGTGTGGAAGAAAACCTTACGTGCACGGCAGATCTCACCTGTAATAAAAACACAAAAGCAAAAAAACCCACATTATCTCATCTAATCGTTATGATTCCAATGATTCCAACAACGAATCTAAAGCATTGGTTTATAGCAGGGACCAGTTCTGAGGTGACAAAGGAAGAAATGGGTGCTGTCATGTTTCTTTTACAGTAAAGTGTCTTAAGCTGCGTAGGAGCTATTCTAGGTGATGCCTAGCTGGGCACAGGTTTAGACAGGTCAGCAGGTAAGACTACAGTGAATTTCTTCAGTTGAGAAGTTAAAAAGTCTTCTGCTGTTAAGAAGTGAGATTGTTTCCAAACCCACACCTACCAAGTTTAAGTACAAATGGCTGCACGGGACATCCAAGTTTCCCCACGGGGATGACTCCACAGCTGGACAAAATGAAAATCTTTTTTCTTGATTCTTTTTCTTCTCAACATCAGTCCAGTACAAGCCAGCCTTACTTTCAAGTTTATACTTGCCAAGTATTTTTATGCCATTTCCTCTATTGTCCAAGTTCTGCAATACTCTGCTTCAAAACTTTTCTCAGAATTGTCACTAGTCCTCACACAGGCTGATTACTCCCACCTAAAGTTACTCAAGCCTGTAATCAATGTTTTTGCATCCAGAGGTAAAATACACTCAGGAACAAAATAATGTAATGTTCATGGGCAGTGAACTTAAATATTATTTATTTTTGTCATCAAAAAACTCACAACCCATCTTCCACAGAATCCGTACCTAGCACAGTTGCATCCCAGACCTTTGCACAAGTTCAGCATTATCTTTCAAAGGAGAAGTTGTCCTCCTGCGGTCCAGCAAGAACGGCATTGCTACTGCTAATATCATGCCACAGGCCTTCGCTAACAAGGCATTAGGTTACCTCTGCAAGGCCCCAGTCCTGGCCTATTAGACCTGTTATCAAAGTGTTACGAGAACTTACTGTGGGAACCAGAGCTTGGTACCAGGTATCTCTGGCATTTAAGCACGGGACAACACTAACAGCCTTGACAATATAAGCACAGGAGGAAAATAGAGTCCTCAGGGCTATAAGCAACTCACTGATGGTCAATTACTTGTCAATGAAGAAATATAACCTGAAGAGCCTTGAGGAAAATGCTGCTTTGAGCATAATAAAGAAAAAAAAATGCAGCAGCTAAGCAAGAGGAAAATCAGCTACACAACAGGATAAAATGCCTGCCACTGCCTGAGAAAACAATGCGCTCCAGAACCATGCAGTATAAACTCCAGTGCAGAGACCAAAGCCTAAAAACTGTCTAAAGACTCAAACATCTTATGAAAGGACATCTTGAATATGAAGGGGGCAGGGGAGGTGTTTTGTCACTGTCATGGGAAACATTATCAAGGAATGACCATTGGATCCAGGGAGCTGCATATGTGGGCCACCTGCTCACCCTGCCTGCTCCAACGACCCTGGTTCTCCAGCTCTCCCTTCACCTGCTTTGAGGTCCCTGTCTCTCCATCTGCCTGCTCAGAGCCTGGCTCACCCTCTCCCTGCCTCCTGTTCCAGAAACCTGGCTCTTCAGCAGCCATTTGACCTCCAAACCAATTGTTCATGACTGTATATGGCAATATTGGGGGTGAAGGGGTGTCTAAGTGTGGTGCTCACCATCCCCTCCTGCCCCAAATTCTGCACATTTCTCCTCTTGAGCACTACAAGTGCTCAATAAATCATATAGTATGTAAACTCAATTTGGCCAGTTATTCTGTGCAATTTTTTCATCCATCATACAATTCAGAATGAAACTAGAAACACTGCAGCTGATCTGTACTACAAGGCTATAATTGCTGCAATACTCATTGCAAAAGTACTGAATTTCATCCTCATTTCCCTTTTAAAATGAGTTTTTATTTGGGACAGCATTATTATTTATTCCTTAACTATACTACATGTCATCTTTTGCATCAGTAGCACTTGGCTATGAAAATACTAAGTAAAATGAAGGAGAAGCGACAATAGCTGGCCTCTGGAAGCCATGGTGTACTTACCAATGTCATGAATTGGCTGCTTTACTCCTATTTCATTATTCACAGTCATTACAGAAACTAAACTTGTATCTGGCTGGAACGCAGCCTCCAACTCCTGGTGAAATATGCAAACAGACAGAAGTTGTGACTAACAGCAGAAGTAAGATTCCTGTGCAACCTTCAATTTGCTAGCAAATCTTAACCACCAGCCCCCTAACTAGCGCATTACCAACAAACCCCTTGGGTTCTGACACACAGTCCTGGTGAGAGCACTAATCCACGTGAAAACGAAATTCCTGTAGGAAGAGGAGCGTGATCAATTGCATTTCTGCATACCCTAACCTGGGTATGCACTGTGCCACCTGACTTTATTAAATCAAGTCAGAACAGGCTTGTTCTCATATATTCCTCTGAACTATTTTCTTTAATGAATTAACCACCCACAAAACAGCTTAAGCCACATCTAGACAAAGTGAGGTTGGCTATAAAGGAACCACACCATATACAAGAAAGCATCATGCGAAGAAGGAGTTTGCCAGCAAAGTTCTCAGAGAACATGACTAACACTTCTGTGCCTGCAGGCTTGATCCCTCTACCCCACCACATACACACAACATCTCTCCAAGCCAGATGATGGGGCTACATATAAAACTGATGCTGTCCTGTATTACATGACACAAACGATGAAATAAGCATATACAACTTCTAAATCCCAGGACTGTGGCCAGTACACCCAGAAGGGTCAGTTCATGGTCAACAGTCAAGTATTGTAATTGCTGTGTCTGATTCCTTGAGTAGCTCAGGTCATGAAATTTCACCACTAACTCCTGTACCAAAGCCAGCTCCATCCTAATCATGTACTAGGCTCTCTACAGAGTATTCAACAGCTCCACCTGCATGGGTATGGAGGCCAGCAGGTGAACAGCGGGATAAGAGATGGATGTTTTGGTTGAGAAAAAGTCTAGAGCACCAGCCAGAACAGAAAATCCTTCTCCAGCTGTGACAGAGATTTCACTGTGACTTTCATTCTACCTTCTGATACTTATCATCCTTTCCTCTTTATCACCAGGAGAACACAAGGTCCTCTCTAGCATCAATTTGAAGCAAAAACCTCTTCTATTTTCACTTTCTTTCTGTCAGTAAACAACCTACCTTCAAATCTATGAGCCCGTTTTTTTTAACAGGTAGATATGTGACTCGAAAACCTTCTGTCTCCAAGGAACGGCAAGAATCCAACACGCACTTGTGCTCTGTTTGCGTAGTAATGATATGCTTTTTTCTGGATTTATAGAACCTCGCAACACCCTGTCAGGCACAATCCATGAACAAGAAATTTGCCATTAGACCACTGAAGAAAGCAAGCTTTACACAAAATGATAGGAAACAAGAAATTACTACTTAGATATAATTCATTTGGATCTTCCCCGTTTGCCCAAAGTCATGAACCTAAAAGGTACTGAACATGTAATTCACACTACATATTTCCATCAGCACTCATTTTTCAAAGCATCTCACTTTTCAAAGAGCCTGTGAAAATGTTAACTGATGTAAGTTCTAGACATTATTAACAGAAAAACTTTTTTAAAAACATTTGCAATGGAGTCATATACAATGAGAAGTCTGAACAACCACATACTAAAGTTTAAACACTTCCTAATCTTAAGTCAGAAAAAAGTTTGTAATCAGAATCTCCACTATATTTCATGATAAAGATTTTAATTACGTAAGCAGAAGGATGTATTTGGTGCATCTAAGATAAGCATTGAGTATCATACTCTGTCCTCAAAATCATGTGCTGGGCACCAAAACATCCCAGTATTTCCTCCATGTATGTAGCAGAATACCACAAGGAGTAAACACAGGCATGCAAATATTTGCTAACTAGGCCAACATATTAACATTTAAACTGTTGAAAGATGCATACGGTTCTTAAGAGCATAATTTTAACATAATAAATAACTATCAGTATAAACCTTTTACCTTAATTGCCATATTATTTGATTCTGTTGCACCACTGGTAAATATAATTTCCCTTGAATCAGCTCCTACTAAATCCGCAACTTGCTGTTTAAAGAGAAATACAAATTTGATTTATTAAGATAAAATGCAAAACACATGCAAAATGTTTTCAAGAATACTTCCTTGAGCCTCGAAAGGATTACAGCTAGTACCTAACAAAGTTATGCTACAGTCAATAGTCTACGTATCTGCATTAATACAAAATACATAAGGAATTCATAGTCATTAGCAGTAGTGATATTAAGCATTAGCCTGTCATAAAAGAAGATAAAAGTTAAGTAGTCAAAAACCCAGCACATATTACTTCCAAAAAAAATGACAAAGACCCATACGTAAGATTAGGAGAATGGTAAAATATGAAGTTAGCCCAATTACTGCAGCAGCACGCTTGCGACCTTGAGAAACCAAAAATCCTGAAGCACCTTTGCCTAAAGTATTGGTTTCTGCCATTTCGGTTGCTCTAATCTCACTATTTTTTCTTGCAATAAATCTGCTAAAGTATAGCTCAGCAAAGCGGAAGCTGCTAAATCCAGCCCACAGACAACTAACTAACTACAACAGTTTTATCATTGTTTTTGATTTTCTTTCGACACCGATTTTCCTCGCCAGCAGCAAAACCATTTCAACTGCGGAGAGCCAAAGACTCACCCGCCTTGCCTTCTCCATGGCGGCCTCGCTCTCCCAGCCATAGGCATGGGTCCTGGAGTGGGGGTTACCGTAGTAGGCCGTCAGGTACGGGAGCATGCTGTCCAGGACTCTGGGATCCTGTGGGACACAAACCACCCGACCTTAGAAATGGAGAAGGAAAAGCATCTCTGTCCCCTCTACACACACACCCTCCCTCTACCCCAGGATTAGCAGCACTTCTGCTGCAGTGTCTAGGTTTAGCTCAGGCCAGATCTCGAAAACTTGAGGTCACTGCATGTTAGACACAACACAGTCTCCGGCAAGCACAAGTATCTGGCAATTATGTGCTGTGCCCTTCCACGTAACCTCGATCTGCATCAAGACGACCACAGAAGAACGGGATTTTCTGAGCAGAAGAAATACGAGGTCTTAGAAAGTCAGGAAAAATTATACAGGTAAGTATTTTGGTTAAATGAATTTCTTACTGCCCCTCAAAGCAATACCCATCCCTGCAGATTTCGGTGCAAGCTCTAATGCTGCCCTGCCACTGCTCCCCCCCCGCAGCGCACCCGCAGAACACCAACGGAAGCAGCGAGCCTCCGCACGCCCCGGGGTGCGGCAGAGAGTTGGCAGCGATGAGGCTGTCGTAGAGAAGTTCAGAGGCCTTTTAGAGGATGACCTAGACTTCCCCTGTGCCCCAGATAAAAGCGTTTGTCGTTACAGCGAACTTTAAATGACGCTGCTTTATCCACGGCCATCCCGCGGAGTGCAGGGAGAGCCTTGAACTCGGGAAACACGCGAGCGCTCCAGCAAAAACAGGGACGAAGTTTATTTCCCGCCTTCCCCCTGTACTGCCTGTTCTTTGGGGGAAAGCCGTGAGTCCGAGGGGCGAGTCAGCGGCTGCAGCAGTACGGGCAGCCGGGGGGCTCTGACGCCGCGACCTAAGGACGCGAGAGGCCGGGCACAGAGCGCAGCCCGGCCCTTACCAGCGGGGTGGTGGCCTGGACGT
>NW_009236099.1:512-3942 GCF_000690835.1 Fulmarus glacialis | reverse complement strand
CCAACCTTAATGATTCTATGATTTTAAGTATAGATTATGGTTAGGACTGCCCTGGATCATATGTCTGTCATGATTCATTTGCTGGTGTGTCCACTGCCTACCTTTCTAGAACAGATGGAAGTTGTATTGGAAAAAATTACTTTTACTAGTAATATAAGGTAGCATGATACACATGTTTTTACAATGGTAGAACTGCCTTTACCATTTAATATAAAGCTATGAAAAAAATCAGAAAAAAAGAACTGACAAAAACTTTTCATTTTTCCTTTGCCCCATTGAAATTTTTAAATAAACACTCATACAAGAGAGGCTAAGAGATAAAAGGCTCAGTCCTCAAGCTCTTTTTCAGTGTCCTCAGTCCTGCAAACCTTTAAGAAGTGTTTAACACATCACATTTATCATGTTAAACATGAGTCAGTGGAGCTTATGCAAAGTGAGGTGAAAGGAGTCAGGTTGCAGGTATGAGCTCATCATGTCTGCTATACTTTTCCCATGCTAGAATCTACGTGCAGTAGCAGGAACTTCAGACTAAGGCCTTAGGGAGAGCATAGTGTTTCTGCTTGTGGTTATGCAGTGTGCTTTCAAGCACAAGAGGGGCTTGTAACCAGACATAGTGTGTTGAGCTTGACAGTTTACCCCTGGCAAAGGGAATGCTAATGTAATTGGACTCTTGTGACCATCTCCACATGGTGTGTGCTGTGCCACGTGGGCATATGAGCTCTCTTAGGGCAAGACTGGAGTTTTCCAGCATTTTCCATGTGGTACTGTGTTGACATAGGTCAGCAGAGGAATAACGAGATTGCTGAAGAACAAAAGCTGAAAGAACTAATCTACATCTTTGGGCACCCTCTAGCTGGAAACTTTACAACGGAAACATCACCAAGGAAGACTGTGTCTGTTTGGATCATATGTGGTACAGAGAAATATTTGCTCAGTATACTCCAGAAAGGGGATCTAAACCTTCTGTTCAGAGCTGATCACATGTTCTAAACAGAGCTTGTTTGTGTCTTCCTCCCTGAAACTCCTTGTGAGGGGAAAAAAGAATAAGCTTTATAGGTAATTTTTAATTCCTTTTGCTTTTTTTCTTCCTCACTAAATTAAATAGACAAAGTCCAGAATCTTCACATTTCTCTTTTTTCCTTTGTCTTTTTTACCTCTGCAATTTTTAAACTTCGACAATTATGTCAGTGCAGTAGAATGGAACTGCTGAGAAAGCTGTGAAGTTACATAGCTGGTTTCTGTAATTTTTCCTTTTCTACTTGAAATTCTTCTAGAGGTAAAAAAATTAGAAAAAACACAGTGACAACAACAAAATACACTCCACTGTTCTTCCTGTAATTAGTTAAGATAGTTGAATAAAACTTTCCCTGGGGGAAAGAAAGGGAGAGAAATGTATTTATTTTATCAGTTCCAACCTTTAAGAAGATTGTCTTTAAGATCATGGTTCTGCTTTTCTCCTTGAATTCCATCTTGGTGTTACAGGAGGTTATTGATACCTTGACCTCCCTTTTGTTTCTTGGAGTACCTAGTGGAAGTAATGAAAAAATAAAATCCATGAAGAGTCATTTGATGGTACCTGCTTGCATTTGTTATTTGTTCTGTGCGAGTCTTTGCACAGAGTAAAATATACGTTAAGAGTACAGTGGTGTCAGAAATTTCCATTGCAAACACAGCAAAGAATTTGTTTATGAAAAGTGGCAGGCTTTTATATATTTGACTCTAAGTTTCCTGCTTAAAACCAGCTTTGAAATGCTGGCTGCTGTTGTGCTTCTGTCTGCTTCATGCTAGGTTTTAACAAGCAGGAGTCAAGCTAAGTCCTCAATAGGAGATGCGGGAATAAGGAGCTAATACTCAGGCAGATATGGCGTAGACCTTATCCCTAACACATGCACTGAGGAGTCTGTAACTTGTGGAAGTTAATTGAAAGATTCTTTTTTTAGAGTATTAGAGGGGCACTCAAAACCAGTTCTTGAGTGCCTTTATCCAGCATCCAAACAACTTTGTTATATAACTAAAACAAAGGATTTTTTTTCTTTTCGTATTATGGTCTGCTGCAGGTTGCTTAGACCTTAGCCTCCCACTGAGAGAAAGAAATATCTTTCTCATTCACATGAGTTTACCAGCAAGCTTCATGAGACGCAGTGACTTTTTTTTTCTTTTCAAAGACAATCAGTAAAAATGAAATAGTCGCATTTCGTTTTCAGCAGAAGTACCTTTGTTTCATAATTTAAGGTGAACAACAACCTCTAGCTCCATGCAGAAAGACATATGTGTTATATCTAGTTTCATGTCAAAATGTTAATTTCAAGTGCACTAGAGTTTAGAAATTCAAAGTGCATGTTTCTTAATGATTGCTCTTCAACAATTTTTATATATTTTTTTAATACTTCTACTTCTGTATGATTATTTTCTGTCACTGAATCATTCCTACCATGTTTTTGACAAAATTAGAACAATTGACTATTGATCTCATGAAAAAAACTATGTAATTTGACTGAAAAAGAAAAAACACATAATATTTAGCTATTGGAGCCACATAACATGGACAAATCAAAATATGATCCTTTCCTGGATGCAGACTGTAAATTTTGTGTTAAATAGGACTTTCCACAGTTTCACTGTTCTGGCAGCAGAAGGATCAACTGAGCGAGAGGCCAGGAATACAAATGGCAGATTTTGTTAAACTACCTTGCATTATCTTGCTGTAGTCATCCTAGCCTTCAGTGAACAATTTTATTTGGAGAAACTTCATTGGCTACTTTAGAATCTGTAAATCGAAAGTTATTTACTGATTTTATCCATTTATGGATCTAGTTGCTCCTGGTTTAGGATATGATTTTATAAACACTTGAATGGAAGAGTGACTTTACAAATACAGAGCTATTACCTTGGATGAAGTTATTCATGTGCAGGGATTAATATTTCTGGATGAGGACTATCTTCATTAACTTCAAGACAGCTAATCAGTGCAAAACTGGGAGAAAACTACCAGTGACATAATTTATTTTATTCTAGAAAAAAACATCTTCTAAAAACTGAATGTTTATTACAAAGTGACATGGTTTGCCTTGAGACATACTTTTATTTTTCTTTGTTGTAGTAGGGCCATAATTCTGACCAAGTCTTCTGTAGATCTGAGAGGTTTTAAGAACGAAATAGTTTTTTCGGTTATTTACTGATAACTTCATTTGTAATTAAGATGTTCAAGCTGACTCTTATTACATCTTGTGGGATTCAATCTAGAGCTGGGCTGAGACTTGCTCTGAGAATGAGCATGTAAATACACTACTTTGAGAGGAACTCAGAGAAAAAACAGTAGTTATGAATGGATCCTCTGCACTCTTGGGGAACAGTCTGCTGGATACTGTTCACCCTTCCTGCAAAATCTCCACTCTGTTGCAGAATGCTCTGCAGATTCAAATCTTTGAAT
>NW_009236099.1:0-483 GCF_000690835.1 Fulmarus glacialis | reverse complement strand
ACAAAGTATATTTGCCAATGAGACTTGGAGAGAAGCAAAGAAAATGAGGTAACAAGGTACAGTTAGGTTGTTCCAGATGGGAAAAGACATGGAGTAAATGAGCCTTGCCAGAACTGAGAGAAACAGAAAAGGCTTTTTATTGTCTCACGGGCACTAGTGCAGAGCAACTGGCTTTCCTCCTACTGACTTAGTGCTTTTTATGCTGGCATAGTATAAGTGCAGTTGCTTATCTAAGGTGAAGAAACATGGCAAATCTGGTCCAATGTGTGGAAGGATTTGAGCACCCAGTGAGAAAAAGGACTTAGATGCCTTATGGTGGGAGCAGGAGCATGAGGCAAATAACTTGTTCTTTCTCCTGGAACTCCATTTATTGGTAGGACAGGAAAAAAATCGGAAGAAATATCTTCAGATCTTAATGAAGTATATTTACTCTCCCACTGCATTCCTGTGCATCTCTTTTTCTTTTTTTTTCTTTCTTTTTTT
>NW_009236098.1:0-5940 GCF_000690835.1 Fulmarus glacialis | reverse complement strand
TAATGATTCTATGATTCTATGATTAATAAGATAAGTCAAATATAGCGTCACATATAGGTAGTTATCCCTAGAGATTGCAAGTCAAAACTGTCCTCTTCGCTCACACTTCGCTCCAGCCCACCCTATGCCTGCTTCTTCCAGGCAACACCCACTACCTTTTGCAGGACCACTGGCCATAGGCTGCCAGGGGTTTCTTGCAGGTCATCTGCATTTGTTGTGATGGGGGAGGACCGAGGCACTTCCCAGCTGCACTTCCCCTCACTGATGGCAACAGAGGGGTGAGGGGCCATGAATGGGAGGCCCTTGGCAGTCCAAAAGTTGAAAATGCCAGACCCGACTTCCCATATCAAACGCTGCTTCTTTCAAGGAAAGGTGATTTAACATTGCAAGGGTCAGCTTTGAAGTTAACAAAGGCATTTGACTGCTGTCAGAAAGCTCAGTATATATCTTTTAGCTAGATGAATATTTTATATGCTTTCATTATATGAAAATCCCATGTCAATGAAGTATCTAATAAATATTGTTGGTCTGTAGCTTTTAACAGCATTCACAGTCAAAAACTAGGCCAAATTGGCAGGAAAAGGGAAGTATGAAGTGACTTGCATGTGCATAGCTACAGATCTCCTCGACAGAACGAAGCATCCCATAGTAACAAGTTTATTCTAACTTTTTCCTTCGTTAAATCAAACTTCTTCCTGCTATTATTTGTACCCTCTCACGCATGCAAATAGGGATAGGTGGAGGATGCTTGTGTTTCTGTTTATATGAAAATAAAGTGTACGCTTCAGTTACCCATTGATAGTGAGATGTCCGGGGTGAAGTCAGACTCAAGCAGGCCAACATAGAAAGGAAGTCAAGCCCTGCTAGAAGAGAGGAGTGCAGGATTTTGCATTAGTGTAAGCAGTGAGCAAAGCCTGAGGAAAATTGGAGAGGGGACACCATAGAATCATAGAATGCTTTGGGTTGGAAGGGACCTCTAAAGGTCATCTAGTCCCATGAGCAGGGACATCTTCAACTAGATCAGGTTGCTCAGAGTCCCGTCCAACCTGACCTTGAATGTTGCCAGGGATGGGGCATCTACCACCTCTCTGGGCAACCAGTTCCAGTGTTTCATCGTCCTCATTGTAAAAAATTTCTTCCTTATATCTAGTCTAAATCTACTCTCTTTTAGTTTAAAACCATTCACCATTGTCCTGTCACAACAGGCCCTACTAAGAAGTTTGCCCCCATCTTTCTTATAAGCGCCCTTTAAGTACTGAAAGGCCGCAATAAGGTCTCCCCGGAGCCTTCTCTTCTCCAGGCTGAACAACCCCAACTCTCTCAGCCTTTCTTCATAGGAGAGGTGTTCCATCCTCCTGATCATTTTCATGGCCCTCCTCTGGACCCGCTCCAAGAGGTCCATGTCTTTCTTGCGCTGAGGGTTCCAGAGCTGGACGCAGCACTCCAGGTGGGGTCTCACCAGAGCGGAGTAGAGGGGCAGAATCACCTCCCTCGACCTGCTGGCAGCGCTTCTTGTGATGCGGCCCAGGATACGGTTGGCCTTCTGGACTGTGAGTGCACATTGTTGGCCCATTTCCAGCTTTTCATCCACCAATTAATTACCACTGGGTAATTAGGTCTGAGAAGAGCAGCTTGGGAAATGGAAGCGAACCTTGAGGGGAGGGAATTTGGAAGAATTCCTGCGGGAAACTGCTTATGGATCTCATGGCTGCAAGCCTAATCTATCTCCTGGGGTTTAAAACCTTACATCTTGTAGCAGGACACCACAGGCAAAGTGTTGCACGCAGAGGCAAACGTGATCGGTGTAATTGTACCGGTTCCCAACCTCAAAGGGGTCTCACCAATTCCAGAGACTTCCCTTCTTTTTCAGTCTTTGTTACATATAGCATGTAAAAATGTAACTGAAGCTGCTTTTCCCCCTTTCCATTCTGTTTTTCCTATTTTGACCTGATGCATATCAGATGATTCTAGCTTTTGGAAACAGATTTGTTTAAAAAAAAAAAAAAAAAAGCACATTTTTCTTTCAAGAATACAAATAGTTCTGTTTAGTAATCCTTTTTTTTCCAAATAAAGTATTCATTTCCAAAATCTACAGGAGGCAAAAAGCAAGCTATTTGCTGCGATATTTAGCTACTATAGAATCCTAATTCATGATACAGTAAATAATTCTAGTTTTTTGTCAGATATGCCTTTTCTACTTTATTATGTTGTCTTCCTTCACTATTGTGTTAGTATTGAAGACATACCATAACGCTTCTTAATACTAAAATTTTTACAAGTGTGTCTGTCATACACACTCATTTCCTATCTTGAAATTATTGTTTTAGAAAATTTCCCCGTGGTGTATGAACTAAGATCTTCATTATCTCTCTTATCTATAGGGTTTTGGAAAAAATAAAATTAATGCAGAAATAACCCTTTCAGACTAATGATTTTAAAATTTCCAGAACAGATTAGCAATAATGTAGTTGCCAAAACCACAATGGTTTGACAAGTAAGGTCACAGCTAAAAAATGCAAGCCAAACAGGCCCTACTCCCCAAAGGCTGTTTTCATTTATGAGAAAATTATCCTCGCGCTCATATCAGATTTCAGATATGTATAAAATAAAGGATATTGCACTCTGCAACTAAAATAAAGCTCCTGAATGCCACTTATTTTGGAGAATATCACCCATTCCAGTACCAAAATTACTTCAGTTCCATCCTGTTGCTCCTTCAGCTTTATTATCAATAATTGCTTATTTGAAGAATTGTGAAACAGGGTTTTACCATACTTTTACAGAACAGCTCCTAGAGGAATTTACTGTCACGGAGGAGCTACTCTTTTATGATCGCGTATGATCACATCCTGAGTCTTCGTTTTGCATCGCATCCAACTTCTTGGCCATGGAAGACTGAGAAATTTAAACTGAAAAAACCCCAGTTTGTCTCAATGCAAAGGGATTAATTATTCCTTAGTTCAAGCTCAACGAGTAGAGCTGTATCTTGTGAATGATCTATTCAGTTGACTTCATTCTTTTCCAGCTCAGAAATCATCTGGTTTGTGTTTTATTTATTATTATTATTACTACCAATATTATTGCAGTGCTGGGAAATTGTAGTTAGAGAGGAGGATTCTGTTTTGACCCTATCACAGAGAAAAAGGTCCCTGCCTCACAAAGCTTGCAGTTTAAGTATAAAACAACACAAGTGTCTGAAGGATCTATGTGCAGAGACGATAAGGCAGTAATGATCACCAAGAGGGACTGTGGCTGTCATATGCCAAATTGTTTTCAAGATTCTGTAAATATCACAACAAGGGAAGGTTTTTAAGCAGGTACTTGAAAGAGAATAATAATTTTCATTTTACAAGTATTAACGGAGACATCCTCCAAGTTTTGAGTGCAAAGTGGATATAAACACAAAGGTAGAAGTTTAAAAATGTAAAATGTAATGATTAGGCAACAAGCATCACTGGCAGTGAAAGTTGAAATCTGACCTTGATTTTATATGAGAGATGGCAAACACAAATGGATCGCGTTATGAAAAATCTTGAGGGTGAAGATCAATAGTCTATGTTTGACGTACCACAGCAAAGGAAAGATGCAAAGAGGACTGAGAAGTTCAAACAGAGGAAAGAAATTAACTTTGAAATAGCATATAGGCTACGTATGAAAAGGTCAAGTACGTTTTCCATAGGGAGAAAGACATTACAGTGATGAGATGACTACCTGAAGAGCAAGCCTTAAATATGTAAAAGGTTAAGGAAGGATATATTTTGGTGGTGTTGTACAAAAAGAATTGGCAAGACTTAGGCATAGTCTCAATATGAGGACTTAAGGACAAGCCAGTGTCAGAAATGGTGTCATGAATGTTTTAGTGATGGCAATGCATGTTATCCGTTGTGCCTGAGAAAAAGGATGACAGATACTCGGAAGGGAATTTTGAGCCCTTTTTAGATTCTGCTGGGCTTGAGATGTCATCTTAACATCTATAAGAAGATGCTTGACACATGGAAGAAAACTTTTTTTGCGACAAAAGTACCTAGTGTTCAGTGGTAGATCTGTAGACTGCCAGACTAGAGATGGGAGCTGAGTTTTTAAATCTTATGATATACTACAGATAAGGTATGAATGGAAAAGTGAGAAGGATTATATATTTATGAGCTTGGAAAACAGCTGACACTTAAGAAGGGTAAGGATTAACTATTGGTTCTCAGGTTGCTTATAGCCTGAGGGGAGCTTTTTTTGAGTGCCAGGATTGGAGAAGAGGTAGGATGGCAAGGGAAGAAGCTGCTTCCAGGCGGTGATTGCACAGAATATGCTCAATTAATTTAGAGATGAAAGGCAAAAGGAAGCCAGGGATGTGCTTGGACATTGTTGATACTGGAGAAGTGAAGGCGTGTTGGAGTCTTTAGAAGAAATATCCAGAAATAATTAGGAGGAAAAGGAAGCAACATGACTATGCATGAAACAGATCAGGGGACATGCTCAGAAGGGAATGATGGGAGCAAGTGAAGTAAGTAGAGCGAGAGATCAAATGAGAAACTTTGGTGGCTCTTTCTTTTGCATGTAAATTAGAGGGCTTTATGTCCTAGATATTAATTAAACTTTGTATTTGTGAATGCAAGTACATGTAAATAGGATTTGTGTGGGTCAATTTACCTGGGCTCAGCAGTTAAAACTTCCTGTATGCAATTGTTTTGTATGCAACATGGACATCTTAAATATGCTTCTGGATCTGAAAAAAAGACTCTCTTGCCTGTTGCTTTCACAGGAATCCAGCTGTAAGGAGTTAGTTGCAAAGACTAGTTTCTACGCATAGTAGTTTGATTCCCAATACTCCTGTTATAGCCAAGGGGACATGGTTCCTACAGAAGATACTTCAGATCACCTGCAAGGTTCCTGCTCTGAATGAGCCTCTTTAGAGAAATCTATGAAGGCAACCTTGTGAGGTTGCTCATCAGAATTCCCCAATACTTTCCAGAATTCCCCCTCGTATACTCAGAAAAAAATTGCACTACGTGGATTAAACTGTGTCTGAATATAGAAGCACCAATACGTAGTTTGCTGAGAGAGGTTCACATTATATTTGAAACTTCTTGAATAATTTGGCTTAGACTGACTCAATCCTGAACTCAAACAGAATGAAAAAACAGTCTTAAAACAAAAATGAAAGAGGAGAATTAAAATCCAAACTTGCTTTCACTATTGGGTTCAGGAAGGATGGAGGTGATGGATTGAAGCATCAACAACTAATTTTAGCAAGGAAGAAGGGAAGGAAGCCAAGCAGACTACAAATTAATTTAACTGTTACAAAAATGAGTAACAGAGTTTGTAGGAAGTTGTATTATCTTTTGCTAGACCGGCCAATGTTGTTGGAGAACAACATACCTACAATCTTTTTTTTTCAGTAATATTGAATTGCCTAATAAAATATAATACCTGACATAATGGCTTTTTCAATCTCATAGCATGTTCAAAACCCAAATATGTAATGTGGGATTGATATGAAATAGAGCTTTTTTCCTTCAAGCATAGAAATAAACATTGCTTCAGAGTAACAGTTAAATTCGATATCAAAATAATATGAAAACCTAGAACCTAAGCTTTTGCTTATTTTTTAATAGCTTTGAGACTCTTAATAGCTTTTTTTGACCTCCAAAAAGCATTCATGCTGATTGTCTTCTTTGGTTGAAACTATTCTTGTTTTTGGTTAAATTGGCTATTGGTTTTACATTGTCACAAAAATGGTATTTGGGGGCTTTAATTTTAGGTCTGGAACTATAGATAAGTCAAAGTGTTAGTATTCTGAAATATAAGAAACAAAGGCACCTTTGCAACATTTCTAGATCAGGCATAGGATGGATTTCGTAGTCAGATTTAATTTTTAAATTAAATTTATTTAGAATTTTTTCTATATTATTTATAATAATATTTAATATATTAACATAGTATATA
>NW_009236097.1:0-1283 GCF_000690835.1 Fulmarus glacialis | reverse complement strand
GGGGGGAGGGGGGAGGTAGAAGAAAGAAAGAAAGACATCTGCAAAAGAGGAGAGAAATAGAGGAAGAAATACAGAAATAAGGGGGGGGGAGGGGGAAGATTAGATGCAGGAAAAAGAAAACATAGCAAATAACCCCAAGAATTAAATCGGAGAGAAACCTGAGATGGCAGGCATGGCAAGAGAACTCAAGGAGGATACAATAAATAGCCAAAGGAGCCTTGCTAAAAAGGCTAGGTTGATATGATGAAATAAGATTTAGATATTTTAACAAGCAAACCCAGCATGCTTTGATTTGAATGCAAATATTCTATACAGCTGCATGCAAATGAAATTCCAGTGTGTTTTTATTCTAAGAACAATTACAAATGAGGAAATAATGGGTGAACAGTTGTCTTTTTTCATAAAAAGATATGTATCAGGGCAGCTGCATTGATGGACAGAGGCAAGAAATGATCAGAATAATATCAAATTAGGTTTTTCAGCTGCCAGTGCTGTTGCACTTCTACAGGCATCTTGTAATGGTGGTGTTTATGTTGGTGCAGAATGGTCTACATTTGGTGCTGTTTTCATTTCTTTGAAACCAAGGTGAGCTAAATCAGTGCAGGCCCTTTACACATATACATGTCACATTAGGACAGGTTTTCATTAACATCCCTTGCCATGGTTTCAGTCTGCCATCAAGTCAGAACAGCAACTATACATGGGGAAGGTCAGAAGAAAATTCAAGTGATCTGGTTGAAGTCAGCTGTACCTACAGGAGAGACTGATTTATATCAAAGCAGTTGCAGTAATGCCTAAATCTTTGTTCAAGTTCCTTTAATGTCAACAGTAGAATAAAATATAAATGAGTATTTAAAAGATAAGTCAACCTTTACAGTCCCTGTGAAGGTATAGCAAATGGAGGGATAAAAGCTGGAAAGGTGGTGCTTCCTAATTTTTCCCACAATATAAACTCTTATCAATTTGTCTGCTAACATGTAACATCATTTGCATTTCTTCTACTCAGTGCAATTGCTATTCTCCTTTCTTACATCCTTTCAGAAGCAGTGTAAGTGCTGTCAATGCTGACACTGAGAAGGACTTCAACAGTTTGTATATTTTGGATGTGGCCAGTTTAAAAAAATACCTTGACAATAGATCTTTTTCTAAATGTTACAGAATCTAAAGCAAATCTCTTTTAAAGTTGCCACTTTTGCCCCCTTCCCTGATTATGTTTAAAAGCTTATAGAGTATCCTACTTTTTAAAATAGTATAATATAATATAATGTAATATAATATAATAT
>NW_009236096.1:0-2026 GCF_000690835.1 Fulmarus glacialis | reverse complement strand
GCGTGGGGGCAGGCACGGTGGGCTGCTGCCAGCCCCAGCTGCCTGCCCTCGCCTTCCCGGCGTACGGCAATGCGGCCCGGCCGGGGACACGGCAGTCGGCAGGAGGAGATTTATCCCCTTGAGAGGAGCCCAGGGTGTAACACCGATGCTTCGGTATGATCTGTGCCCTGAGTACATTCCCTTTGAAAACCTTTTGACAGCTTTTTGGTGCATACCGCAGCCGTCGATGAATATTTGGAGCTCAATAAATAAAAGAGCATGGAGGGAGCCACTGGCTTAAAATATATACATATCTGTAAGGCACGTGAAAGCCATGTTTCCATTCAGCTCTTAATAAAGCCAGGGCACATTTTGCTTTTCTCTCCTGCTTCCTCTCTAGGAAAATGTCACTCACCTTTCTCAAGGGCTTCGATTTGCTCTTGGGTGAAGGATGTCCTATTTCTCTGCAGCTTTCTTTTCAGCTGGAGTCTCATTTGGGCCTCGTCTGAATCTTCTCCGTTAGAGCTGATGGAGTTAGTGTTTTCCCCTCCTCCCTCCTGTTGCGGACAGCCATCTGTGGAACCGAGAATCAGAAAGTGAAACGCAGGTACCCTTGTTTTAAGATCCCTATCAGAGAAATAACGCGATTGGAAACAAGTTCAGCCATGTTTGCTGACACCCTCCCTTAAAAACGTCTCGGGTATCAAAGCAACATTGTGCTAATGACACGGGTAACACGGAAACATTTCAGTTTCCAGCATTATTGTAAACATCGGAGATGAGGAATTATGATTGCCTGGTCTTAATTTCATTTTGTTTTTCCTCTGGAATAAAACCCACATAAAAATACTTTCCCCTGAAAGTGATTGTTTCCATGAATCGCTGCTGAAGTGCCATGGCAGTCTCCTCTGTCTGCTGCATTTATTTACCTATTGCTATATTTAAAATAGTGATGTTCAGTATTTCAGATTATCTATAATCAGTAATTCCTATCTAATCAATTAGATGTTGATAGGTTTGCAGAAAATGCTATTAAGAAACCAAACCAAGCTTGTAATCTTTTTTAAAAAATATTTATCCAGTTTTTATTTGAATTCTGCACAGTCAATTTCATTTTAAAGGTTGTGAATTTAGAAGTGCCTGCATTGTTCTGCAGTTTTATTCAACTATTGTATGAGTGTGCATTGCCTTGACACCTATTACTGAGCACAGCTGTAATTATATCATCACCAAGAACAGGCTATAATTGCTGAAAATGGAATTTTATATTTAGATAAAAGGACTGTCCATTCTTTGTAATGTGTTGCACCAGAGAAAAGTAAGATTTCTTTTAAAATTTTAACATGTAATTTTAAAAGAAATAGTAGCGAGTTCACTAACTAGCTAAATACGCTATTCTGCAGCTGAACGTTTGGCATATCATTTAAGCGGTACATTTTTAATTAGGGCATTTCCACCACTTTTAATGTAATTTCTGTCATTAAACAGGGGAAAGTTTCATTGTGCCCTCCTCTCGGGCGGTGGCAAGGATGCGTCCCGGCTGCGGCCGGCATTGCAGGGCCCTGCGGGCACCTCAGGCCGCCGCGGGCAAAAGAAACGGACGTTTCTGTCGAGGCAGAGAAGTCGTTGTCCCTAAATTAGCTCTCCTTCTCCTTTCAAAGCATATTTTTCGAGGCGTTTTGATGTCGCATAAAGGGGAAGATGGGATGAGGGACGCATGGGCTACTTATGCTAATTCCCTTGAAAAGTTACGCCAAAAATAAATAGCGACACTCCCGCTACATCCTTTAAATATTGTGGGAAATCAACTTTAAAGTAATATCATTTATAATCGGCGAACAATGGCCCCGGCCTTCAAAGCTCGGGGGGAATTGTGACAGGATCTGGTGGGACCCTTTCAACCACTTTGAAATGTTTTAAAACCCGAACTTTCTCCCCCATTTAAACACAGGGATTCAGCGGCCGTGGTCACCATATGGGCGGCCGCAGCCCCATTGAGGCGGCCGGCGGCGGGTGAATAGCCGGGGGTGGGGGGGGGCTGCCTTTC
>NW_009236095.1:0-15344 GCF_000690835.1 Fulmarus glacialis | reverse complement strand
GAGGTGAGGACCCAGGTGGTGGTGGTCGGAGCCACTTTCCCCGCGGGGCTGAGCCAGACGCTGGAGAAGTTCACCGACGTGGGCCGGTTTGTCACCCTCACCACCCAGAGCCTGCACCGCCTGCCATCCCACGTCCAACAGAAGTTTGTCCGCCTCAAAGGTCGGGACAAGCTGCCTGAACTGCTGCAGCTACTCAAGGAGCGCCCAGCGTCCGGCGGGGCCGTTCTCATGTTCTGCAACAGTGCCAGCACTGTCAACTGGCTGGGCTATATCCTGGATGACCACAAAATCAAGCACCTGAGGTTGCAGGGACAGATGTCAGCAGCTGCTAGAGCTGGCATCTTTGCCTCCTTCCAGAAGGGTGACGTGTCTGTCCTTGTCTGTACTGACCTTGCCTCGCGGGGGCTGGACACCAGCAGTGTGCAGCTAGTGGTCAACTATGACTTCCCAGACACCCTGCAGGACTACCTGCACCGCGTGGGACGAGTTGGACGAGTTGGAAGCAAGGCGCCTGGAGCCGTGGTTAGTTTTGTCACCCATCGGTGGGATGTGGACCTGGTGCGGAAAATAGAGACTGCAGCCCGGAAAAGGACAGGTCTCCCAGGCATGGACTCCTCTATTAATAAGCCTGCATCTAAAGGAGGTTGATTCAGGTTGCCAAGCAGTAATAAATGTCCCGGTAGGGACTAAACTTGAAGTCGTTAAGGCAGAGCAGATGAGCTTCTGTGTGTAAGCTCCACTGAAAGAACAGAGAATTGAGTTTCAGAACCAGGTGATCAGGTTAACTTTATGCACTGTTCTGGAAGCTGCAATAGTCTTTTCCATAGGCATCACAATTCATGGCTTTCCAAAACGAAGCTAGTAAGTGAGTAACAAAATGCCCTTGGAGAAGACTGAAGAATGATGTCATCAGTTGATTTTGTTTAATTTTGTTAAAATTCAAATTCAAAATTCAAATCAGAAAGAAAGTATGCCTGTACGATGTGCAGCTCTGTTGCATTTCATTGCTTCCCAGCACCAGCAGCTAAACCTAAATTCATTATTAAAACCTAAACATTACTACTGTGGCAGGAAAAAAGAAGAAAATATTTTCCTAACTTTGATATAACTTTGACCAATTAGAGATACGTGTAGAAAGACTAAAGGATAAATTACATTTGATTTTCTTGTGATGTAGCAGTTCATTCAGAGAATTCTAGACGAGATATCGCTAAAGTTCGGTGGGAAGGAGAAGGCACAAGAAAGCTTGAGGCTTTTTCAGGGTCTTAATTTGTCATTTTATGGTTTCCTTTCACTGAGAAAGGGGATCTTGCTGCTTCATGTTCTAGTAAATAAAAAAAAAAAAAGCCTTTAATTGTTTTCTGCTCTTTTTTTTTCTGCACGCTGTAGTGACATGTCCAGTCTCTGAACTGATTGTAAAAACAAACAAAAAAAACAACCTACCAAAAATGTCTCCTGTTAAAGGAAAGACCTGTGTTGACTCATAGGTTGTAATGACTCACAGGTAACAGAGTAAGTACAAGATTTCTTTTGAATATCATGCCATTGTTCTTTTCTGCTTTAAACCAAAAGGATTAAAGTGAGGCTGAGGTTTTTTCATATCTAGCTGCTGGTTTGTATCCATGGTAAATAAGCAATCACACAAAAGTAGCATTTTAGCTCTGATTTCTGTTGCTGTGATTTATCAAAATCTTTTCTTTTAGTGGTTGTTTTTCCCATGCTATCCACTTTAGCCTGTGCTAAAACTCAGTATGTAGAAACAGTAAGCTGTTAAATGAAAAGATCACAGCATAGTATCTAAATCATTGGTTTCAGAGGAAATAAGGCACTGGAGCTACTCTTAGTATACTGAGAGTAAAAACTAAACAAACAGAAAACTTGCACAGATAATCACTTAAGGATAAGGCTATATAACCTTATCCTAGAAATTGTACACGTGTACTCTGTTCACATTGCACATTTGAGGGGCTCTTAGGGGAAGTTACAAGCCGCGATAAAATTATTTAATACAATAGAAAGCTTTCAACTTTATAAAAATACAGTGGAAGAGTGATCCACTCGGAGACTGGAAACCTTTATATTTTGGACTCGTTCATTGCATGGGCTACTTGCCTCTCCTCTGTAGATGATAGTAGTTCATTAACTGCAAATCAGGCAATTTATGTGTCCACAAGCAGAGGCTTACTGTTCATGTATAGGAGTAGGGTAAATCTTTAAACAGAAATCTGGGGACAATCTAGTATTATAATTTACAGAAGATCCTCTTTCCATTTGTTAATATGCATCTTATGTTCTATCAGGTCCTCTGAATTGCTGAGAAATGGTTTCCTTTAACTGTAGACACACAGATTAATTTAAATGAGGTAAATTGTATTCAAGAAACTCCAAGTAAGAAATTTTAATGCTTGCTTGCCTGCTTTGCCTAAGCAATTTCAGGCTGACTACATCTCAAGTGTCATATAATTTGAATCTGATCTTTTTCAAAGCTGTAGCGCTTCACTGTATTAACATAAATATCAAGTTACTACCTGCTTCATAAAGTGTCTTTCTTTCCTGAGGCAGCCTGTGATGGTGGCTGTGCTTCCCAGTTCAACACACAGAGTTGCTCTCTCTCTTCTGAGAAAAATTGTTGCTTGGGATCTCAGATGTCCGATTTCAAGTATTTGTCTTCTCATATAGCTGTTATACAGGACTAAATCAGTTGTTCGGGATAAAATTTCATAACTTGCAGATGTTGTGTACTGTAATACTTTGCTCTATTACCTACAGTTTCCAGCTAAATAATGCAACCAAAGTTAACCACAGTTAAGTGATATCACATAAACAATAAGCTCTGACACAAGATCTATGGTTAAACTATGTGGCAATGGCCGTTCATAATTAAGGCATCTGCTTAATTTGTACCAGTAACTAAGTGGCATTGGTGATAAGAGAGTAGTTTTTTTCTTGAATTAAAATATGTGGAAGGAAAATGGGAGGAAAATGTAACTCACTTTTAAAAACTCAGTAACGTGATCTATGAATCTGGAATCATGTTACGGTGAATCCCATGACTGGTCAGTCTGGATTGCAGCACATAATATTATCAAATTAGACAACACAGTGAAATAATAAAGTTCTTTCAGCCATATGCTTCTTAACTTCAAAGTAATACACACTTTATATATTTTTACAAACAGTAACCTTGAACTCGGTACAAATACTCTAAACTGATTGTTGCTAGGACACTGTTGATCAAAACAGTTTATCAAAAAAACCAAAAATCTTTTGGCATTTATATACTGAAGTGGCCAATAAAAAGCTTTGGGTAGATATACTCAGAGAACGCTATATTTACCAATAAAGCCTTCTGTAAACATTACTTTCAAACAAAACCATAATTCTTTTAAGCATATATTGAGAAATACTACTTTTCTACTGTTGCTCACGAAGAGATGGTTACTGGAGCCAGTGATTAACAGCAGTAATTACATTCAGGAGCACACAGGCATTCAAACCCTGGGACATATAAGCTGATACAGAGCCACCAAATGCAGACATCCACATCACTGACACGTCATGTGAAAGGTTTTACTACCCAGCAGATAAATACTATAGCAAAGCCATCAAGGAGATTTAGAAACTCTATCACAGCTAGAGAGCTAAAAATATATGTAGCTCGCATATGGTCAAACTTAGTTTAAGAAACAAAGACATATTCAAAGACTTTTTAGTTTGACTTTTCCCAAACTGCTTTTCAGTGCTCTCTAAACGTCATATCACTCATTGTTCGCATCCTAATGACTGTCTACACACATAATAAACTGCTCTTTTCTTGTCTGTCCATATTCTACCTTCTGTGTAACTCCTATTTTAGACTTTATGGGCATAACTACAACTGCATACGAGTTCTATCTTACGGGCGCTACAAGGACATTCAGATACTTCTGTTGCACTAGCAAGGTACTCTAGGACAAGCCGTGTCAAGTGTTCTAACAGCCAGATGGAAAAATGCCTCCTACAACTCCAGTAATCTGACAAAGTCCACGTTTTTGCAGGCTGCACTGCTCTCTGAAATGCATTTGTATACCTGTTCTTCCCCGACAGCACCCTTTTCCTCTCTTTTCCTCCTGAAACGTGTTTGTGAGCCCAATTTATACGTTAGTGGTCGAGTGCGTGGTAGAGAAGTTCTCCATGCGTATTCTAACCAGTTTCTCAGTAGGAACTGACCGCAAGAAGAACTTGCAGGTGAAGACTTGCCGGCAGGCCTTGCGGAAGTTTTCCGAGAGGAAAGCGTAAATGATGGGGTTGATGCAAGAGTTCCCATAGGCTAAGCAGTGAGAGATGATGCGGAAGGTGAAGGAGATGTTGTTCAGGGGAAACTGCCCAAACTCTGCCCACATTGTGATGATGTGGTGTGGCAGCCAGGAGAGCAGGAACACGGCGACCACGAGAAGCACTGTCTGCGCTGTCTGGAAAAGACAAGATCACATATTAAATGGTCGCACTGATCAAGCGAGTCTATGGTATGAGCGAGTTTGCCTTCCTCTGTCAGTAGTGAAAGCAGCATAAGCAGGCAACACTGACGACTGCCAGGTGGATAAAAGATGACAATATGAAAAAGGATGCTAAAAAACAACCGTCCTCCCTGAAAACAAGGATTGCCTGTTTTTGGCTCAAGCAAATAACTCCATAGGCCGTGGAGACAGTGCCTGTAAAACCTCAAACAATACAGAGGCTGTAACAGCAATGCTAACTATGTGACATGGAAGAGTGGAAATAATATTCCCTAACATATGGAGGCTGAGGAACATTAAGGCTGTTGAAAATAACTGCAGGGGAAAAGTCTGGCTGTGAGGAAACATGCCACTGAGAGGAGTAACAAAGCCTGACCTGAGGAGAAAGATTTTTCCAGTAGCTTCCCTCTTACGGGAGAAACCAAGAAAAACAATGCATGGAGGATTATTTTTTTTTAAATATGCAGTACTCTTTGGTTAGAAATATTCCTAGCTAGATGATTACCTGAGGGAGGCTCAGTGTACCTTGGGATCCCAGCCTGTGTGCTGGCTGGGTTAGAGGTGTGCCCCTGCAACGCTTGCTCTCCAATTAGGCTGGCCAGCCACCGTTGCAACCTGTCATTTGTTAAGCCCCAAAGCTTGACCTGAGGTAAAATTTTCCTGAAAACAGTGTTCTTTGAAGTCACCATCCAAAGTGAAGGTTAACATGAGGTGAGCTGCTGACTGCAGCTGTGATAGCCCCACAGCTGCAGTGGGGGAAGAGGAACGAGGGCTCAGGTGGTGCCTTGGGAGGGCTGAGGAACATGGCGGAGCAGTGTGAGGGGGTGGCTGGGTGCTGCCAGGGTGGGAAGGGTGCAGGGAGAGACAGAGGCAGCCTTGACCAAAGGTAGGTGGTATGAGCTGCTTGAGCTGTTTTGGTGTGAATTTTAGCAGGCTGTGTGTTTGGGTTTTGTTCCTTTCCTTGAGGGGAAATGGTAGCTTGGGGAGCGGGGCTTAGGTGTGAGGAACCTGGGCAGGGAGAGGACTGAAGGCAAAGACTGAGGCACTTGCATTTTGGGGCTGCGAGTCCAGGCTGTCTGCTGTCCCCAAAGTGGAGATCCTCACTAGGAGGATCCTCACTTTGTAGGCAAAGTCCCTTGCCCTATAAATATTGCTGTGAAGTTAATGTTCAGGGGACCTGCAAGATGTATACCAAGAAATAACTCAGTCTTTATTGAAAAGGTCTTTCTCCTTTTGAACAAAAACTCTTCAGCCTGGTATAGTTAAGGGTGTATGTTACAACAAAAGCACTCTTTTTTTTTTTTTTTTTTATTTTATTTTCCTGGAAGCCTTTGAGGAGGATGAAGAATGGCTTTTATTTACTGTAAGCTACAGTAAATAAAATTAAACTATAAGTCACTTCAACTTCCTTTCTATAAGACCCTGAGCCCTGTGGGAGCAGGACCGCGCTTTTCAAGTTTAAGAAGGCTGAGGGTGTTGCTTTTCTCTCGCTTTCTACTTCTAGCACACTCAGTGAATACCTAGTAAGGCTCAGAGGTTACTGACTTGGGGCCCCTGAGAGCCTTTCCTAATGTTTTTGCAGGGCTAATTCCACCTGACTTCAGGAGTTTTCAAAAATGCTAATGGTAATGGAAGGTGAGCATTTTTTTACATATTTAATCCCTCCTTTTTGGGGTACTGTAGCAGATGCACAGCAGGTGACTTCCCTCCTCTTCCCCCACCTGATTCTTGGCAAAATGTGTGCTTTTCAACTTTAGTATTTAGTGTTTATCATTTGTATTTTGTCATTTTAATAAATATAACAAATTGCAAATATGCAGATTATATCCTTCCCCTAAGGAGAATTGTTGTACAAGTAGCAGAAAAGCAACGGAGAAAAATGAAACCTTAGGCTTCACTTCAGCTTAAGGTTTACAGCCTTACTAACCTAGGTCAACGCTTCTGTCAAGAATTCCCTTGTGTGATTTCAAGTGAATAGTGTGTAATTACTTTCCTAGAAGAGCGATAATTTTCTAGTGACCAAAAACTCATTTAATCAGTGGTTATAATGGCTACATTTAATAGTTGTTTTGTCTGCTAGAGAAGACCTGCAGGATTTTGTATCTTGTTTTAATGCATTCTATCACCATACTTGTTATGCTAAAATGTATAAATAGAAGTTATAAAGACTCGGACTTACATATATCTAACACCAAAACACCTAAGCTGGAATGATCTTTTAGGAGAAAAGAAATCTTTTCCTCAGTTCCCCCCAAAATACAAATATAACAGCTGCTGCAAAACCTCTATATGTTCTCTGACCTTTCTGCAGCATTGCACAGTTGGCATGAGTTGCCAAATTAAGCATGTTTCCCAGGCAGTATTTCAGTGGTGTCTCAGGTGGGTAGGTAGAGCTGGGCTCAGCAAGGAGATTTTTTGGGTTCCCATTAAACTGGGAGGACATTTCATGGGTCGTTTGCTCCTCTCTTGGTACGCTCTGTGGCTGTGTACTTTGGGTGAGATGGAAATTGCAGCATGCTTTAGAAAGTCTGCCCCCCTATGGCATATGTTTGGCCCTGTTGGAAATGTAATATGGGGAAAATAAGGAACTTATGAGTTCCAGAACTAATGAAGCAAGGTTTCCTAAAGAATTATGTCTTAGATGGATTCTCTGGTGCCCTAAAAGACAGTAGTGGTACAACTGAAATACTATTTCTCCGAGCATTTGCAGTCTTTCCCTTGTCAGAGGCTCTCCAAATACTTAACAAAGTTTCACTCGTCTAGAGTCTATGTTAATGGCTTTTTCTGTCTGTTGTATCAATGAGTTAGGTATCGTGTTCATGAATGTATACTGGCTAACAGAAGGCTTCTGTATTGCAGACTAACTGTGAAGATCACGTTCTGGAGATGATGACAGCATGGATTAAGAGCGGAGTGACATTACTTCATAGCAGAAAGAGTATAAGGTGATTAGTATATAGGTGTTGGTGCCTAACATCTGGGATTGTAACAACTGATTGGAGTCCCATACATGAGAACAGTGGGAGACACTGTTAAAATATTTATAAACAAGTCTTACATTTATAACCTGTCTTGTTCAAAGGGGTTGGAGGTACTGGGTGAAACTGCAGGAAATATATTTGTCTTCCAAGTTCTTCTGTTTCACTTTAGTAACTGCTCTATAACGCTCTTGAAGTTTCCTAAGATTATTTAGAACTTTTAAAACCTTTTGGTTTGATTTTTTTTTTCTTTAATGTCAAAATACTTAAAAAGCCGCTTGCAGCTCTAAAAGGCTGCTATACTTATGTGTTCAGATATAGTTCTTTATTAAATATCTGGCTAGGGCTTACTTTATCTAGACAATTAGAGTTGGATCAGGACCTTCATATTATGCTGACCTTCCTAAGTAACAGTATTAAAACCTGCAGAACATGAGGGCACACTATAATTATTGTTTATAACATCTGATCTTATATCTGAGTGAATCACACTGAAATGTTTACAGTATATTCTGCTTGCTAGGACAACAGTAATGTTGGGGAAGGCTAAAAGGTGCTTTACATGGCAACTGCTTTTTCTTCTACTTGTTTAACCCTGCAGAAAAATCAACTGCATGATAAAGAGGAGTTTTCTCGATGTTGGACAGGCACCATCTTTGCTCTGTTTACACAGGGTCTGCAGCAATGATTTCTTGCAATAAAAACAAATTATTATTGAAGTGGAAAAATGTGTTTGGATGTGAGTCAGAAGTACCACTTTCACTTGTCTTAGCTACATTAACAAGCCAGTTAAATCTGTTAACCTCTCTAGGAAGACGTTATTGCATCAGATCAAGGTTTCTGTGCAGATAAGAGAAAACATTTGCTTACAATACAAGTAAAAAAAAAAGAAGGGATTTCTGTCAAATAGGTGTCTCAATAAGTTTCTATTAATTTTGAAAGACAATAACCCGTAGGCTCATCCTGTACCTGGCATGCTTCAGGTGCTTCCTCGTTTCGCCTACTAGAATGCTGTCTGACATATGAGGTGACAAAGCATGTTCCCATGTGAGTGAACAACCTTAGCTCCCAAATGTCTTCAAACTGGCCACACTGGGAACCAGATGCTGTCCTTAAAAATATACTGGTATGATTAGAAGTTGATGGAACTGAAAGACACAGACATAGTGGTCTTGTGGGGTCTAGTTTGCCTACTGTGGTATAATGGGTACTAAAGAAATTATTAATAAACAGGTCCCATCCTTAGCTTTCACCTGCAATAATGGTGCTACTTTTTACCCTCTAGTAATGTTAAGTAGCTTAGGCTTGTTACCAAGGCAACCTTTCATAGCATCCTTCTGCTTAGATTAGGGGTCTACAAGCACTGAAATATTCTTTTGAATAAGGGATATATACCTAGATTCATTTTTCTTTTATTGTGAAATAACAAACTGCGCATTTAATATAGGGCCGAGTATTAAAAAATGGGTTTGCAGTTGCTATGCACTAGCACAAAGCTGTTTCTGAGGTCCAGGTATTTGGGATTTTGCAGATGGAAAACATAGACAATACTAGAGCAATAATAGACGTAATTCATGACTCAAGAAACATGTTTTGGAAATGGAACTTATGTCTTTTTTTTTAAGTTAGGGAATATCTAGTTAAGATAGAGGAAACTGAAACAAAACATTATGTTTGGCTTTTAATGTGCTAACTTTGTGGTAGCTAAAACTAATGTTAATATAAATCATGACCAGCTGCAGAGGACTGATCCAAATAACCTGTGTACTGTTTGAGTTTGTTCAGTGGGCTGTGATAATTTGCACAGTTAATGGATTACTCTTGGTCTAGCTGTGCCCACTTAATGCTAGCCTTCTGGTTCATCTCCGAAGGGGTCCATAATAGACACGTACAATGGCCACTACTGGATTGTCTAACTCTCTTAATACTCCTAGAAGTCTTTCAAGCAGCTCCACAAAATAACTCAGTGCATTATTTGTTATACAGACAAAGTACATGTGCTTAAGCTATATAGTAAATCAATAGCATGGTGGGATATAGAGACTAGAAGAGTCATAAATATTTTTGTTTGTCAAATAAAAACATAAACTTCTCTTGCATTTCCCTCCCCCCTTTATTGTTTCTGCCATGCACAGATTGCTTAGAATTTACTTGCTTATTCTTTTGTTATCTTTATAGGTGATCTGACTCTCATTTATGCTTTCCTGCTTTTCTTTGTCTGTTTTCCCTTTGATTTTTTTTTTTTCCTAGTCCTGGACAAGCTATTTCTTGCTTTTAGCCTTCCCCTGTCCTTCAAAAAACAATGGGAAATGTGTTTAAAAACCCTTTTTGTGGGAGATGCCTCATTCTGGAGGATGACAGAGTCTTTAGCATTTAATTGTCTTTTGAGCTGTTGTCCTTGATAAGCTTGTAATGAAGCTGCCTCATCTTGTCAATTTGTCAAAGGCAAAATTAAGATTGGCCTGTAATGAGTCAAATGCTTCGAGTATTCCATGGATTTACCTACTTTTGGCAGAACTACCTGATATGCTAGGTTAATAAACATTCCTGAGATTAAAATATAGAGAGGACAGAACAGTCTGAAGGTAGAGAGCTTGTCACTTTCCTGATTTAGTCATAGTTTGAGACAGCTACCTGCACATCTTTTTTCAGAGATGATCAGACCATCCATTTGTACTGTTTACCTCAGCCACACAGAAATGGGAAAGAACATTCAATGAGGTTTTTATTGAACAGTACATTCTCACTAGCTTGCAGAAAAACTGGGCTTCGTTAGTGAGACAACTGCTGTTTTCTGAATACGGTGGAAACTTTTTTCTCTTTTTTTTTTTCTTCTTCCATGATTCTGAAGGAATAAGCATAAAGAAGCCAATGCCTGTTCTTCCACACTCTCTTATCAGCAAATAACAACTGACCCTTCCTTTATTACTGCTCTGTGGGGGGATATAGTGAACTTGTTTTGGACTTTGGGTCTTCCTTCCCCTTATTCCCCAAAACTAATTTCAATTAATAATGTTCTGCTGTGACTCTAAAGGCAGACTTACTCTTGCTAGTGCTGCTTCTTCACACCATACCATACTTTCTGTGTGGGCTGGGACTCTTCTCTTGACTTCTAATATAAAGCCTATCTGATGATGTGATTTACTGATCAATTCTTTTCTCCTGTTATGCTCATCTCAAACTTGCATCTCCTTTTCCCTAAAGTTTGAGAGACAATTGGTGCATGTTTTGATTGCCCCAGAATTGCTTTGGGTAAGCTACAGAGTTTCAGACTTGGCTATATATTGTACTTTTACAATAGTGAAGGCTTGGCAAAAAAGTAGTGATCCCTGGTGCCCTAAGCTTTTGCTTTTAGATAATGCAGTACACTGGGTCAGTGCTTAGGAAGGACACGTGGCTTAGCACAATCTACCATTGTATTGCTGGAGGTACTTACCAACTTTTGAGGAAAACAATTTTTGTGGCTTTAGATTCTGGGATCCTCTGTTTTCTGAAGACAGAAATTAGTCAAGAGCATCCCTTTGCTCTGAGTCCCCCTTTAAGCCAATACGCGAAGTGAAAACTGTCAGTTTATTCTCTCCTGGTGCCAGGTTCTTCTCTCCTTTGTTCACAAACCCGACTCCCCCCAATGCATTTGCAAACATCCTTTTCCTTTCTACCCTAACAGAAAGGTCCCAAAGCACAAATCTGATCTCCAGAAACGTGCTTATAGCTTAGTCATAAACATACAATGTTTCAAACAGCTGATTCAAAAAAGGCCATACCTATTCTTAACTAACTTAAATGTTGGGTAGCAGCTTCCTCTGCTTCAGAGCAAATGCATCTGCTAATTACTTCTGAAGCACTTCTCACTGCCCTTTGGTCTTTTTTATTACACTTGAGTGTAATACTACTCTTCAGCGGTCTGAGAACCACACTGAAAGTGTTCTTTTTCATTGTTCTGTATTTTCTTTCTTGCAATCAGAGATGGCAGTTGGCTGTCTTGAAGAAGAGGAGGGATTGAAGCAAATAGATTTTCGGTTGTTACCAGTTCATTTTGGTGACTTGCGTTGCGCTCTAAGGTGGACTCTTCATTTCCCAGCAGCTTGCTTGCAGTGTTCTAACTGCTCATCTGCACATCTCTCGTTCTGTGATTATGTCACTAATCTCCTCTGTTGATGCCCTTAATACTGACTCACTTTCTATTCATAAATGCCTATGAGCATTATGATATTCCTATTATCCACTAATTGGTAATGATGCTTGGCTCTTGTTAGCAAAACTACTTGCAGGATTTCACTTCTAATTAATATTTTTTTGCTGGATGGATCCCAGGTTCTTCCATGCTCCTTTGCTGTACTTGCTGTTTTTCAAGTGCCAAGGCCTTGAACATCATATTCAGTAAGTCTATATGAAAACCTTCCATTTGTGCGAACAGAAGCCAAAGAAATCATTCAGCATATAGGAAAGCAGTTACAGTGCAACTTTTGTCTGCCTCTCTTGGCCAAGATGTTCAGGAATACCTGTCTACCTTGAAGGAATTCTGTATGTTTTACCTCAAGCTGTTCTATGACCTTCAAAATGTAGTGCTCCACGGAGTGTCCCAAACCAGCTCTGTAGGTATTTGTGTTTACTTAGCTCTGGGAGCAATAAACAGCTAATTTGAATGTAGGTAAATGTAAGGTGGTGAATATATGAGCTGAGGAAGAAAACAATCAGCTTCATAGAGAGAGATGTGCTTTGAATTGACCATTACAATTTTGGAGCAAGATCTTGGGCTTATGATAGTTTTGTGAACAGCTTGATTCTCAAGTAGTGGCTAGAAGAGCAGAAATTTAAAAAAAGTAATAAAATAAGGCAAATCAAATTTTAGGAATTATGAGGAAAGGAATAGAGAACAAAACAAGAGACACTGCTCTCCCACCAGGTAAGCATGGTTCACTTTTCTATTGTAGCTAAACAATAGAAAAGCATAGTACTAATTTGTTAGCTTTAAATGGCTCAATTGGTCTGTTAATTGGAGCTTTTGGCCTCAAGGTTCCACAACTCCTACTGTCCTTTCAAGGGAGCTTGCAAAACAGCTGTGAAATTCATATCCCCAGAAACATTCTTAAACTTGAAAAAGCATTTCAGACTGTTCATTTTGCAAGTCTTGTTATTTGTTCTTTAAAGACGTACAGGACAAAACTCAGTAAACATTGAGGAACCCTGGTGTGCTCCAGAGGCCAGTAAAACACCACAGGGCCATTTCATGATAAGAATAGACCTTGGTTTGCTTTAATTTCCATTGTTTAATCATCTTATTTACTGCAAATGTACGTTCAGAGTTCCTAGGGCTGGGCTCTTGTGAAACACTTCTCAACACTGTCAGACAGGGAATTGTTAACTTTCCTTGGAGCCAAATTATAGACTTGCTGTACTCTGCATAATGCAGAAAGGAAGTAACAGAACTGAAATAGACTTTATTTGTGATAGAGGGGTGCACAGGGTTTCTTACCATGTGGTCTTGCTGGCTGGCCTCAAGAAACCATTATTCAAAACTGCAAAGAGGAATCCTGCAGCATTACACCATCTCAGTTTTAAGGTTGGCAAACTTGTGCAGCTAGTATGGCATTAAATAGGGAAACAGACAGTTATGTACCTCTTCTGTAAGCACAGTCTTTGTTCATCATGAAGAATTTCAGCCTAAGCTTGCAAAAAGTCCTAAACTTCTTCCTTGATCTAATGCACAAATACTACATATAAATGGAAAAGCATATTAAATTGAGCATGTCCAACACTGACATGTACATGGCAAGCATATATAAAAATTTGTGAAGTAGGAATCTGAATTAAAGGTCAAACTCTTTTGATAATGGAATATGAAGTCAGGATGCAACAAACTTTGTACAAGGGAAATTTTTGCAAAGTTTCAAGTGTGCATAAATTGAAAAAACTGCTGTAGTTTGAACATAATCATGCTGTAACTTAAAAGCTTACAAATCACAACCCAAGCACAAAACCTTTTTTTGTTGGTTTTTTTTTTTTTTTTAAATGAGGTATGTGCCTGGAAGATTGTATGTCATCTATAGGATTCTGTTAAAGACAAACTTGTTCTTTTCAGCAAGTGTTTGAACACTGACCTGGAGGGGGTTTCTGTCAGAGCTCTCTGGGTTATTGATAAACTGGGCCCATTCAAAGAAAATGTGTTTCTAATTAACTTTACAATCATGTATCTAAACACTGCCCACAAGTAGGTTGGCCTTAGAAAACAGGGCCCTCTATCTGTCCCTCTAGCCCCTATGTATCTTCAAATAACAAACTTTCAGTACAATATTGTGGCAAATAGGACAATGATAGGCAGCAGAAAAATCACAAGTAACAGAAGAGAAGGGAGAGGTGACTTTGCAAACACCATGCACAGAACAAAATCCACGCTGGAACCCCAGGTATATCTTGTGGCAATGTTGTTTGGGAGACAACAGCAGGGTCTTCAGATCCTGCTGAAGTGAAGCCTGGCGTTTAAGACTTATTTAGAGAAGATGCTTCATATACCAATGTCCTCTGGGAACTTTTTGACAAGGCTTCCTTGAGGGGAAATTCGGTGGCAGTGCCACTCTGTTTTAGGTGTCAGAGCTCCTCTTAATTGTGCAGTTGGCTAAAAAACTTAGTTGTTTTAACTTTTAACTGGGTTTTGCTTCTGTACTCGGATAACAGACAGTAGGCATGCTTGCCTGCATGTGCAGCTCTGCTCCGTCCCTGGGCAGCTGGTGCTCCTCTGCTGGGTGCAGACAGCACACACCAGGTAAGCCTGCACAGCGCTGTGGGGGCAAGCACTGGAAAACCATGCTGTGGTAAAGAAAACAAGCAAGACAGTTCTTAGAATAACAAATTTGTAGTTCATTAAGCTTTTTTTCTGTGGGTTTGATTTATTTAAAAAAAAAAAGGCTTTTTTTTTTTTGAATGGCATTGATACAGATTACTGTTACAATGTGATCTTTAAAGCGAGAGGTTGAGCTACGGTACCAAGTATCTGGGCTCCAGTATTATTTTTGCTTTTTTTGCTACAGCAATGCAACTAGGAAAGTCAGGCATATACTTGCACAACACTGGGACTCTTCGTTTGGCCGTGCTATCATCATCTCTTTAGAAATTGCCCTAGGTCTGCATCTAGCAGTCTCTCTCACTTGTTCTGTAAATATTGGCCTTATCCAGATTCACATATTGTTCTGAGATTCACAGGATGTACTAATAGCGGATAAAATACTGGCTCCTCTATGACCTTTTAGGTGGCTTGAATTTGGATTTGTCCCTGTAATACTTCCTTACTGCATGCATTTCTGTGTTCCGTGGCTCAAAACCATGTGAATTAGGATGGTGTCTCTTCTGCCTCTTACCAGTGTTTACAGGATTTGGGGGTGGAGAGAATGGTATTATACTAAGACTTCAACAAGGTCAATGAAAGCTATAGATCCAGAAATAAGTGATGACATTTTTAAAAATCTTACCCAATATTACTGGGTTTTTTTAGAAACAGCCTATAATGGAGAATAATAGCAATGTGTTTTCAGCCAGCATGTGAAATGCTGTTTGTGAGAAGTCTCCCTTCCCTAAGCTCTATGGCATTTGCTTTGTTTCTTAACTATGTTTTATCTTGGAAGTGTTATATCTTGAGGAGTCTGTATAGCACAAAGCAGAAGAGAGATTATAGTTTCTGGAATTCTGAATGGTAAAACGAACTGTTCGCAGTGGTAATGCAGGCAACCATTTCACTGGAAAATCTTGTTCAACA
The DNA here is from genome assembly GCF_000690835.1 of Fulmarus glacialis. NCBI lineage: Eukaryota > Metazoa > Chordata > Aves > Procellariiformes > Procellariidae > Fulmarus > Fulmarus glacialis. The sequence continues at coordinate 120 of NW_009236095.1, read as the reverse complement.
AGGACTCCGAATCTGCAATTTGATTCTTTTGAGACCTTTACTCACAAATGTAGCCCAGATGAACGTAGTGAATCCTGAACAAATAGCTGTTTGCAAAATCTACTACTTGTTAAAAAAAAA
>NW_009236094.1:0-2162 GCF_000690835.1 Fulmarus glacialis | reverse complement strand
CAGGCTCGGTGCGGGAGCCGCCGCGTCAGGCAGGGGCAGGAGCAGGGGCACGGCAACGTGTTACAAATTTATAAGCATTATACATATTTGATTTACACCACGATACGAAGTTGTGTGGGTTTTCTTTTTTTTTTCCCGAGGATGCCCCAAACCCCCGTGTTCACATAGATTGAGCAATTCTCAACACACACTGTAATAATGAGCTTTAATTCTCTACCCAAGCAGAACTTGAGCAATAATAATAAGCACATCAGAACAATTTGTTTACTGTGGCATTGCACAGGCTGCAGGGTCCAGGACTAGCTACAATAAACGGTAAAAACCAAAGGAAACTCTCTAGAACAGGAAAAATATTGCGATACAAACGTGGTTTTGGCTTTCAAGGAAAGAGACACTTGACTAGCATTTTAGCTGGGATATTTTGCCCTTGTCCAAGGTATGTGTTTTTAAATACTTTCTTTTTATTTCCCCCACACGTTTCTTTGCTTGTCTAACATTTCTCTTTTGCCCCCAGGATTGCGTTTAAACCTTGGTGCAGAAATTTAATTTTGCTCTTGTTTTGTTTTGTGGGTTTTTTTATCCTTTCGTCCTGTCGGTTCAGCCCTCTCGCAGTTTGATAGAAACTGAATCGCTCCATCTCTTCGAATAAAAAATACCTGAGTTATTCTTGAAATGGCTTTTTGTGTGCTGCCATATAAAGGTCTGAGAGCTTTCCGCCTGTTGTGTGGATGGCAGCCTGCGAGGCTTTCCTGCAACCTGGTAAACGGTTGCACCTAGCCTTCTCCTGAGCATTAGCCAAGAGCGGGCTGAGCCGGCTGACGCGGGGCACCCCGGTTTGTGAGCCCTGGCGAGCTCGAAACTTGTTGTAACAAGCGGGATTAGTGTGCTGCAGTGTGTGTTTGGGGGGTTTAATTTAAGACACTGCGAGAAACTTCTGTGAACTGAAGCGTCCTAAAGACAGAAATTTAGCAGAAAGATAACATTTCCCCTCGTGAAGAATCCCACTGTAGCCGACTGTATAATAAGACTATTATTTTCAATGCCATAACCTTGTTTTCTCTTTTTAAAAAAAAAAAAATTCAAGATTAAAAAAAAAAAAATCTTGCTTAAAAAAAACCCGTATAGCTATAAATAATTTCTTCAAACCTTAACTTTGTAACTGGGCTTTCTCTCTCTATTTTTTTTTTCCCGAGGACTCCTAATGCTATTAATTTGTCTAAAACTTTATTCCGGGCTGTCTTGAATTATTTCCCTTCTCTATCCTTTAAAACATTTTCATAATAAGCGTGACTCCGGACAATGTTTGATTTGTTTTTCTCCCCTCATCCCGGTTTAGACTGAGACATTAGCTGAATTCCCTGGGGGTGATTGGATGCAATTCGCTGAAAGTCGACAGGCACGTCCTGGATGTTAGAAATTCACTTTTCCTCAACGTGACAAGGCTGAGTTCGATCTACAATTGTATTTGAAAGGGCAATGAGCGGAAAGATCTCCCATCATTAAAGCCTCCCTCTTCTTTAGCAAAATAACAAGATACTTCATTTGCACACAAACACTCAGGGAAAAAAAAAAATCCCCAAACCCCAACCGACCCGCGATAACTCTTTAATAAATCGCTATCTCTGCATAATTTGGGAGAGGGGGACGACATATCAAAAGGTATCGGAGGTCCCCCAAAGCGCCCATGTGATCAAGTTGACTTTTTACTTTAAATCTTGAATAAGATGTGAGTTGTAACAAGGGGATTTGCACTTACTCCATGACCCTTGTAATTGGATTAAATATAGACTGAGACGTACAAAAACATACCAAGATTGACACCTGCCAACTGGACTTCCTTATGATTGATTGTGATGCTTCGTGCTGGCAACAATAATGAAATAAATTGTATGGATAAAACAGCACATTTGTCATTTCCGTGCCATAAGAGAGGAAGGCAGCGTGTTAGGCAAGCTGTTATCTGACAGGCACGAACAGCAGACACAACTAAAGAGCTAAACAAGGATTCCAGACATTGACAAGACAAATTATAACTTGTCACAACCTTTTTAAATTCCGAAGTTTTCAATTAACATATATATTGCTGTTACACATAAGATCGGGTGGACTTAAAACACAAACAGCCAGGGACGGAGGGCGTCGGGGGGCCGCGGGAGGCTGCG
>NW_009236093.1:0-12445 GCF_000690835.1 Fulmarus glacialis | reverse complement strand
CAAGCGGGAACCGGGCATTTCCCCTCCCAGGTTCACCTTCCCCAGCTGCTGCCCTAATGCGCTTCTCTCCCCCGGCCGCTTCCCCAGTGCCTGTCGTGTCAGGCAAAGCTGCTGATCCCAAGCGCCACTTCTCCCCTCAAATACGCGGTGAAACGCCAGCCGGCTTAAGAAAGGGGAAGGGGCTCGGGCTCCTCTTGGAGAGGTTTTGTTCAGCAGCCCTGCAACCAGGCCTGGCGGAGAGGCTGGCCAGGGCGGCGGGTGTCCCAGCACGGGGCGCTTGGCAAGGCAGCCCCGCGGCTGTCGTGTGGGACAGAAACCCACCAGCGACAACAAATTCAGCGCTAGGAAATTGTCGTAGGGATGGAGTGGCTGAAGTGGGTTTTCCCATGTTATGTGGTGGAAACGACTTCGTTGACCTTGGTTTTTCCCTGCAGCTCCTATGCCAGTCTCAGACACGGAGGTTTGGGTGTGGGGTGCTAAACCTGCGTTTCTGCTTGGATTTAGAGGAGGGGGCTGGGAAGAGAGGGAAACCGTGCCTGGTTTCGGCAGAGATTCCAAAGCTTCTGCGTCTCCTTGGCTGTGTGCTGTTATCCCAAGCGCACTGTGAGCGCTCCCGTTTTATTGCTTTCAGAGGTTATATGGAACCAGAGGAGTTCCACGCTCCTGGTGTTTCGCTTTTGTACTTTATCAATGTCACAGTAACCGTGTACATAACTGAATTGTCTGATGTCAAAGTTTCCAACAGTGTATTTTCTAAATGTGTTCTCTACAAGTTGGCAACTGAAGGTGGGACAACAGCTTGGCTGTAACGTGCAAAAGCAGCGTTTCTCTTCTTTAGTGATTGGTAAAGTGTGTGTGTTTTGGCTCCCTCAGTGCTACTTCAGGACAGGGCGTGAAAATACCTGTTGCCATGGAGAGAAATCAGTTGCACATCAAATCTGGAAACATGAAATGAGGAGCGGGGGTAGAGAGGTGACTTTTCAATTGGTGGTAGCCTTTGCAAAACTCCGCTCACCAGAGCTATGTTGGGGAATGGCTGTAGCAGCGCAGTGATTGCTGATGTGGCTGATGATACCCGAGCTGAGTGCTGGGTTTCTTTGTCTGGGTTTTGTGTAGTTGCACGTTGCAGGATTTAAACTTTGGTAATTGAAATAAAAGTTGCTTAGATTTTCTGAGCAATGACTTGTCACATACTGATCTAAGTAGGTGTATACTTAGAGCCAACTAATATTTTCTGATGCTATTCTGAGCTATCTTTTTTGCTATTACAGGGTATAAGGTTTTTTTTTTTTCTGTTTTATTTTTAATCAAGGGGGTTGATATAAGGTGTCAATGGCAACAGATGGCTAATACAAACTATTTCCGGTCGTCTTAACAGTTCTTAGCTTACTTGGCTCTTGCAAAACACCAACTAGTTGAAAGCTGTGGAAGAAGAAAGATTGAAAACTGCTAAACCATACGGGCAAAAAGACGCTGAAAGTTTTAAATTAGTATGGGCCTGGGTTTAATACCTTGTGTAGGATTGTTTTAAAAGCCCCTGGAAAGTCGGTTCTGCAGTTACTGTGGGACAATTCTCTAAAATAGAGTAGTGGAGAGAGAAGTTAGATGATCTACCAAATGCTGCTGTAGTAGGAGGATGGTATCCAAATTTGACTACACTGTGTGGGGAAAAGAATGAGAAGGTCAAACATTATAGTAGGATTTGTGTTCTCTGATAAAATGAAATTGGCTTTTGATACAGTCGAGGCTTTGAAAGATTTTTTGTGGTTCTTAAGCGGAGATACTCTGCTTTGGCGTTTTTCGTTTTGTTTTGCCAAATTATCTTGTGTTGATGAATGGACAGGAACCAAATGTTTGCTCTCTACTTACTTTAAATGTCAGCTGTTTTTGATGGTGTTGCTGATGTGGCTGTGGTCAGCTGGCAGTGAAACCTGACTCCCTCTCCCAAGGTTGAAAACCCAGCCACCTGGGTTTTCATGCCCGCTGCTGGGCATTTTGGTTATCTGTTCCTGGTGTTCTCCCGTGTGTTTGCTGGCCACCAGAAAAGGACACTGTAAGAGCCCGTGAAACAACATATTTTATCCTTCATTGGACTGGTTCTGCACAGGTTGTGTACAGGGAGAGGAGGCAGAATGAATGAAAGAGTTGCCTGTGCTACCCTTCAAGTGGTGCTGTAAAGGAAGACATAAGCATTTTTATTTTAGCATCTTCTTCTAATAAATATGCTTGATCATAACCAATACTTTTATATTTGTGTTTCTCTGGTGGCTATTGCTGCTGTTCTGAAGTTTAGAGAAATACAGTTTCAATTTCAGAAAGACTGAGGGGTCATCCATAGGGACTGTGGTGTTATAGGATGTAATAGGAGACATCTCTCTCCAGCGCGGGGGATGCTTACTGACTCAAGGGGAAGAGTTTTGTCACTGAGATTTCTGCAGCGGGACGGATCCACAATTAGTTCTTGATATACCGTTTGTTTTCCTGCTTAGCAGTGGTGTTGGTTACTCGGCGGCTGTGCTCTCTTTTTACCTATGTGCGCACCATATTGCATTTTGATCTTTATATGGCTGATAATGTTTTTTTTGGTTTGTTCCTGTCTGGCTGTGTTTTATGTACCCTGTGTCCAAGCCTGATGAAAGCCAGCACAAATCACTAAGGTCCCAGATGCAACTTAAGGTAGCAGGGATTATTTTTTTGTGTTGGTGATTGTGTTTTTATAATGTCATTCATGGTATTGTCTTCATGCAGCTGTGAGAGTTGGAAGCAAAGGTGTTTTAGTTAATACCTTTTAATCGTTGAGAGGCTGGAGGCAAGGTTCTTTAGCTTTCAAAGCCCAGGTGTTCTCTCAGCTTCTTCCTCTTGGGCAGAATTAAGTAATGTGACATAGGGTTATTTGGGGATCTTTGCAGTTGGAAGAGGTTGAGGTTTTTTGTTGGGGTTTGCTTTTTTTTTGCTTTTTACTTTCTTTCTATTTGCAGCATTGTTCCAAGCAGATAACATTTGTTCATGCACTCAGAGTGTGGAATGCAGACACTGTAGAAAGCTAAAAAAAACCCCAATCATTGCAGAAGTATTGCACGCTGTTATTTTGGTACTGTAGCCAAGCAGACCACTGAATGGCTTGAGACAGCGTCTCATTCTTTATTTGTATGTTCCCAGCAGAAAGAGCTCACGTCAAAGAAAAGAGATGAGTTTGAAGATATCTTGGAGGAAAGACGATTGTCCAGCGACTTGAGATATGCGATGAAATGTTATACTCCTGTAATCTACAAGGGACTTTCACCTTGCAAGCCAAACGCTATTAAAAGTGCTGTTCTCCACTCAGAGCAAGTTCAATACGTTATCAAGCAGGTGAGGCTGGACACTGAGCTGTAAGATGAGGTAGACTGAACACAGCCAAACTTTGTTTGGCAGCAGGGAAAAAAAGATTATTGCTGACGTTGTCAAGTACGATAGCTGTAGTTTGAAAGGTGGTCCAATCAGTAACTTGAGAGCCATACTTTTTTGGCAGGAAAAACAAATACTGATTTACCACAGAGTTGCCACTAAAGCTGTCAGATAGCTCATTCACAAAATAGTGTTTTGATTTTGCATATGTGACACTTCACCATCTAACTTATCCAATGTGCTTTTTTTTTTTCCCCCTCCCTCCTCCACTGTCCTTGCCACAGAGCAGCATTGTGAAAGACAAAAGCACTCTTCTTCTAAGTAGACTTTTTTGTACTTTGTGGATGTCTTGTAGGAATTTTATAGACTAGTGATGTATTTATGAATCAGCCATAAATGCTACATTCTCCAAAATGAGAGTTATATTTCACAGAGAATTCTTTGAATTAGAAACACTAAGATGTAACCATATTTTTGTTTTAAGATGAAGGGCAGCTACTGCTTTGTAACGAATGAAATATTTTATATTCAAACGGGCTCATATTTTACATTGTGTTGTAATGGCTGAAATAAGAGTGTGTAAGTAGTATGAAATAAGCAAAATTGAATCTTTCAACTACAGAAACACTAAAACATTTACTGAAAGAAAATATTTTACAGAGGATTTGACAGAAAGATATTTGTGTAATGTTTTGTTCTGAAGTGCTGCTTTTTTGGTGGAAAATTATTTTGATGGATATTTTCCCAGCTAGCGTCAAGTGGTTGAAGGGCGTTAGCAGTCCTGCCATTGCAACCTAGTTATCAGCTTTGCACTAGAGATTACTGAAAGTATCTAACTGGGACTATCTTGGGCAATATGCCCAACGGTCTGCGATTAGTGTGCCTCCTGCCTGGGCAGAGTTTACACAGCTTTACGCAGACATACTAGAATTTGTTCTTGTGACAAATTGCTGAGGTTACTAATGTTCAGTATGTGAAATTAAGTGCATTTGTTTGTTTTAGCTTGCTATGTGTGGCTGGTCTGGTTTTTTGATTCCTGATTTTGGGGAATAAGTGCTTAGCTCTGGAGTGGATGTGCACTTAATTCACACAGGATCAACTGTGTAAGCCTTTTGCTGGTGAATGAGAACAATATCTGTTCCCCTAGTGAATAATAAGAAAAATTTTTTGGCTTCCTAAGAGAGATTGATTTTCTGAGGCTTAAGTGGAAGCAGTTTTTGGCTTCTTTAAGTGGTTATAATAATCAGTTATAGCTACATGTGGAACTATGCAGGATGAAGGATGATGTGTTTATTAAAACACAGTTGAACCAGTAGATATGATAGTAAGGTGGTATATGGAGGTAGATTGGAGGAGATGCATTTTCTCATATGTCACAAAATAGAAATAATAGGTAAGCAGTGCTGGCCTCTAAACAGAGCCGTGCTTTTTTGGAGGCTTTTTCTTTTCCTCCTCTTTCCTCTTCCTGCGTGTTCAGTAAAAGGCATGTTCCTCATTCCATAACAGTAAAAGACTAACTTTTCAATTAAATATTTCTAGATTCAAAGTATCAAATAGGAGGGACGACCATTATTTAAGTCTGTTTTAAGAAAGTTCGGAAGGGAATGCGCGTAGCAACAGAAAAAAGATCATTGATATGCAAAGTTGGTAGAGACAGTGCTTTGTATGCATTTCAGCTAGCCATTGCAAAAGTAATACATTACGAAGAAATTCAAGCGTGATACGGCGGAGGTTCTTCAGCTAAGTCTTAAAATCTAACCCAAATGCACTTCAAAGATTTACATTGTGAATATCTCTGCAAACATAGGTTTCATTTTACTAGTCAAAGAAAATTGTACACAGCTTTCTTCAGACCAATAATAGAGGAAATGTTCTTCTCTGAAGATGCTACAGGTTAAAACATTCAGACGGTGTGTTTGGGGGCGAAAAATTGTTGCACACCCTCCCCCCCCGCCATTGACATTTAAGCTCATTCTTGACTTTGAAGAGCTTTAACTTGGCTTTCTCTTGTTGGCTGACACCAAACAGATTCTGTATGATTAGATGCATGCCTATCACTTAAAATAAAATCTTGCTGACTATTGCAGTAGTTCTGCCGTAATTGTTGTGGCACATAGAATGGTGTGCATGGGCAAGGAGACGGGAACAACATCTGACTGCTATTTTGTTTGTTTTGTTTCTCTTTAGTTAGCAAAAGAGATGGGAGAATCACCTGATATTATTCAAGAAGAAGCCATGGAAATCCTGGATGAGATGGGCCACAGCATGCAATTAGGAGCTGTCAGATTTTTTGCCTTTACTCTGAGCAAAATATTTAAACGGCTTTTCCAGAGAGTTTGTGTGAATGAAGAAGGAATGCAGAGAGTAAGTACTGGTGGGGAAAAAAAAAGTTATAATATTTTCATACCAGTCACTTGGACAAAGACTCTAATCTTCACTCCAAGTAACAAATATGAAAAATACCCTTTGAAAAAAAAGACTGCACTTGTGTTTATTACTGCATTTCTTAATAAGTTGGAGGGGGGGCAGGGAAGACAGATGATATATAAGTATTTTAGAGGCAAACTGTCAGCAGGACTTTTTGTACATTTTCCAAATGCTTCCTGCGGTAGGGAATACTTGCAGTCATGTGTCAGTGATTCTGTTAGGTCAGCCACTGAGAGAGTTTTCCTATCTGATATTATGAATTTAATGATGCATTTAGTTGAATTGGGGGTGAAAACCTAGTGTTATGTGGCTGAGTGGGTTGGCTGTTCTGCAAAACAGCTGAGATGGTGAAACATTGTGCACCTCAGGGGCAGGAGATGCTTTAAGTTCGTCCCAGTTCCCTGGGGAGCTGTTGTCCCGCTGTTTCATTGCAGAATGCCACAGTTCTGGAGGGTGCAGTGCATTCCCTGGAAGACAGCAATGTCAGCCCTTACATCCCGTATTGGGTTTCCCATCCCCATCAAAAAGAGTTTGAATTAGACTATCACGTAATGAGGTGGCCCTGGCTTTTGAGTCCTGTCATGCTTGTGAACCACAGGTTCCTTGTCTGGAAACTACTGCTCCAAATTTCCTACGGTTCCATGCTGAAAAAGGTGTAGAGTGTGTGGACAGAAAAACCACCCTCAAACCGATCAGCTTCTGTTTGTCTTAAGCCGTGTGAAGGTCTGTATTTGCAAATTTCAACAGTCAGTCTGTAAATATTGGAACAATATTGTTTGTGCTGTTTTTTTTTTTCAGTTGCAACACGCCATTCAGGAGCATCCAGTTGTACTGCTGCCCAGTCATCGAAGCTATGTAGACTTTTTGATGCTGTCTTACTTGCTATATACGTATGACTTGGCTTTGCCTGTCATTGCTGCAGGAATAGGCAAGTATGTTCTTTTAACAATGTTTTCAGGATTCAGAGAATCGGTAGCAAGGGGTCTTGTAGCTGCTACTATAAGTAGTTGTGTTTAACTTCTGTTCCAAATATGTCATGTTAAAACCTCCTTGGGTGAGGTGCTTACAGCATCTGAAAGCTGCTCATCGGTGCTAAGTCCAACCAAAGGTGAATTTTTTCAGAAGTACCCCATCTGTAGACCCAAGGCTGGGGTAAAGATAGGTGTTGTGGAGAAGACTTCTATATTGCTTTTTTTTGCCTGGGAACAGGTGAAAACTTGCCAAAGAGTTACTGTGTATGCAGAACCTTTTGTGATACTTTATACAGTATAAAGTGCAGTCACAGTAGCCAGATATGAAGTGCCAGCCACCTTGTGCTTGTTGCTGATGCGACTGTTTCCCTTGAAGCATTGGCAGAACTTCAACACATTGAAGTGCTGAGAACAGAGCTGGCTGGGAAATGAAATTTCACATCAGAGGTCACGATTTTGGACATACTTAATTCTAAAGCAGATGAAGCCAGTATATTTGTGGGAAACAATTCTTGAAGACTTTAACATTAAATATCTTCTGAGTTCATGTGCTTTTTGAAAATCTGGACTCTGGCAGCACTTAACCAAGAAACCTGATCTTGGAAGTGTTGGGTATCAACCAGGTCATCTAAGCAGGCAGGCAACAACCTCAGGTCTGGTGCAGCACTGTAATGCGCACAGGCAAGCTAGCAAAGGTCTGGGAACCTACTACTCTACTGTAGTCTACTTCTACAATCAAGAGGTTAGGAAGACCAGTAGAAAATCAGCAGAAGCTGGAAGAATGTGCTTGCTGGGGAAGACGAGATTCTGCTGGTCTTTGAGTTAGTGGTATCTTGCCTCTGGGTGGTGCAGGTTAGATTCTGGTGAATTCAGAAGTTCATGTCTCATAGCTGCCTTGATCAAGGTGTTGCAACTGCTTACCTGTCTCATATTGTTCAGAATCCGCTCACGTGCTGTCATAGGTATTGGTGTAATCCTTTGCTGACTTTTGGATTAGAGCCTTTTTGAGTTTTGGGCCTCAAAACAGTATCTTAAGATACTATTAGTTTAGCTTAGAGGGATTTTTTAGTGATTAACATTTTTTTAAGTGTTTTGGGGTCAAAGTTCTTCAGAATTAGGGGTTTGCAGCTTGATAATACTACTGCATGTGTGTATTATTTTAAATTCCTCTGGAGAAAATGCAGTTCTCTATGGTTGTAGTTGTATTTACTGCCTATTGTGTTAGAGGTTCACAAGATGTGGTTTACAAACTCACTCTCAAAGTGGTACTTGTGCTGAGTGGAGGGACACTGTCCTGATATAGGTGGTAAGTGCCTCTGCTTTGTTAGTTATCACTTGGCTTCAAGTAGCGTACGGGTAGATCTGTGGGGATTAGCTAAGGGAAGGTGAACAAGTTGCCAGTAACACCAGAGTACATGCTCATACAGAACATTAGTGGGAATCCCAGCTGGTGCTGGGATCGTGTTTCTGTCTCAGGTCTTGGGAGCAAGTCAGATTAGAGGCACAGAGCTGGTGAGTGGTGTGGGCTTGAGGTACGTGAAAGGATGCGTTTCAGTCCCAGTTTGTGGGGTGGCAGCGTGTGGTGGGGTGAGGCGTTGGGCATGCAGCCAGCATCCTGGTTGGGAGGTTGAGTACGCGGCAGGAGGGTGGAAGTAAGGGAGGGGATAGAGTCTATGTTGTGGTGAGAGAGGGAGGGTAGTAGGAGAGTAAGGGAAAAAGAGGGACCTCTGTGCATGGGAAGCTCTGACAGCGGCTATTGCTGCCCAGGGTCCTGTAGCCAATTTGTTTTTATCTTTTTTTTCTTCTCTTTCTCTCTTATATATGTGTGTATGTGACATATTATATGACATCTTCAAGGCAGTCACTGTCAGCATTGCAGCTGGAAATGTGAAATTATTTTCCTGAGTGAATATCTGTTCTCAAGTGTTTCGTGGATTGAGGTGGCAAGGAGTTTGAAGTGGCACATGGCCAGCTGCTGTGTAGACTCGTTTTAAATGCTTCCCTAAGAAATTTGTTAACGTTAAGTGTTTCCTGGTTTCGACAAGTTAAGCATTGACTGTCAGTGCTTAAATCTAGAAAACTATAAAAACTTTTAGCTGGTTTGGTGTACACCTCCTGAAGTGGTGAGTCAGGATCATAAATGGTGTAATACAGTGTAATTGGTCAGTTAATTTCTGTGTCTTCTAGGATACCTTCAGTGGTAACTGATCTTTCTGAAGACGAGTGAGACAATGTACTTCAAAAACTTAGTCTTTATTATGGTTGAAATCTGGCCATCTAAATTATGAAAATAAATTGCTCTAAGTGAATGCTGCTTACAAAGAAAATGGAAAGCGTATTATAATATGCCATTCATGTCTACATAAGTCTTGCTAGTCAATCTGAAAGCAAATAAAGGTATTTGCAACAACAGAATCCTTGAAAAAGATCTTCTTTATTCTGGTAATTGAATCAGTGTATTAGAGAAAGTGGTTGATTCTGCTGGCTGATATTAATCAGTAAGTTTTGTGTGTGTGGTTTTGTTTTTTGTTTGTTTTTCAGATTTCTTAGGAATGAAAATAGTTGGTGAGCTGCTACGAAGGGCAGGTGCCTTTTTTATGCGACGTTCCTTTGGTGGGAACAGACTCTACTGGGCAGTGTTTGCTGAATATGTAAAAACGATGTTAAAGGTAAATAAATTACTGAACCCTCAAAATTTATGCTTAAGAAATACTCTGTTGGAATGATTCATGTGAAATATGCACGATGTTATAGCTATGTGATTGAAAGTCTTCACTGCAATCTGATTAAATGCCTTTTACCTCAGAATTGCTGTAGGTGAAGAGCGTGCATGCACTCTGTTGTTATAGTTCAGCAGTAGTGGTAAACAAATTGCTGCTCATCAGTTGCTTTGGATCATGTGCCCATATCTCATGACAGACACAATATTTTCGTTAATTTAACTATATGGTGTGGCAAATACAATGGATGAATATAGGCTTAGAGATGACTGAAGTTAGATATGCATGGCTTCCATTAAAAAAAACTTAATTACATTTTAAGTACTTAAAACTATTTGTGGGCAGTAAAGAAGAAATGTTGTTATTTTTCTAACCAGCTTTTTTTTTGTTTTGTTTTACTTTTGAAGAGTGGCTATGCCCCAATTGAATTTTTTCTTGAAGGGACTAGAAGCCGCACCGCCAAGACTCTGACTCCAAAGTTTGGTAGGTTTGTTGAAAACTTGGAACTTTTTATGATTATTAGTGTTTTCATTAGTGGCTATGTGCTTCGTAAGTTCTTCAGACAGGAAGGGATGTTAAAGTGGTAGGAAGTTGGTGAAGTCTGTCAGAGTAGTGGAAAACACTATGGTTAGAGTTGCAAGGCCATACAAAGAATGGCAATAACCCATCTCTTGCACTCTGCTGCTTTCTCTCCCTTTGCCCCATTGTGTACTTAATTGTAAAATTCTTCACCGTTTTCTTTCTAGAAAAAAGGCGTCCCCTTACCAGCAGAGCAATATTGTAAGCTAACTGTAAAAGTATTGGGGAATCTTTAGAAGGAAGATGCTGTGCGAGCGCAGAGCAGTGCTGCTGAAAAGAGCACAAATAGTTGTCCAAATGTATTGCTTACATTTACCTTCTGTTTTAAAGCTTGGGCAACATCTTGTGCTTCTGCCTGCTTGAAGAGAGAACAAGAACAGTGCACACATATTAGCAGTTTCTAAAATTTGAAGATACTTTTTTCAAAGTTAAATTGCAGTTGCTTTTCCCTCCTCGAAAAAGACAGGTGATTCACTTTTTTGTCTTTTTTTTTTTTCAATTTGCAGGTCTTCTCAGCATTGTGATGGAACCATTTTTTAAACGTGAAGTTTTTGACACATACCTTGTTCCCATCAGCATCAGCTACGAGAGGATATTAGAAGAATCTCTCTATGCATATGAACTCCTAGGAGTCCCAAAGCCCAAAGAATCTACATCTGTATGTAAATTCCTTAAGAACAGGGCATAGGTGGATGTATAACACCCTGTAGCACCAAAATTTGAGTTTTGCTCTTCCCATTTTCTTAGGGGTTGTTAAAAGCTAGAAGAATCCTCAGTGACAATTTTGGTACCGTACACATCTACATTGGCCAGCCAGTATCACTTAGAACCTTGGCATCTGGGAGAATCAATCGGTGCCCATACAATTTGGTTCCCAGGTACCACATCTTTCCACTGTGTATGCACAGGAAAAGCATTTGTTTAGTCCTCGCCTATGTGAAATAATTAAGATGTTCTCTTGTACTTTGTTTTCAACTTCTCTCATCTCCCCTCCATCTGACTATTTAGAATGCTGAACCTATTTTGTCTGAGCAGAGGCTTATCATGCTTGTGATTGGGTATTTCTGAAACAGGTTGTTACTTGCATAGCTTTGTACTGTGTCAGGAAGATGCCATTTTAAAAATTAATGATGATGCATGAGCCAGGCAAAGCTCTATTTTCTGAGAATTCGGTGATTTTGCCACTTAAAAATTCCGCCTTTCTCTCCCTTCTTGCTTTATTACTGCAAACTGTTATGTGATCATGTGCTAGGGAGCTGTAGCTATGACTGGATTGGGTGGCTGTTATGTAAAACATAATGCTCTTAAATTTTTTTTGAAGATAGCAAATGTAGAGCATCAATACAGAGATCTGTGTTTCAAATAGTATCGTGAAGCTACTGATGTTTTGCTCTGTACTTCCGTTCTACATAGCACATAGATAGAATCACGCTCCAGATGTTAGGTGCTATAAAGTAGTTACGGATCTGGGAGCAATAGGGAAGAAAAAAAAATAAGGAAGGGTGTGATACATATTCCAGTTTTTGGAGCTCTTTACCTTGAACTGCATTGTTCTCTTCAGGCATCTTCCCCACAAGCCATCTGAGGATATCCAGGAATTTGTCAGTGACGTAGCTTATAAAATGGAGCTCCTGCAAATAGAAAACATGGTTTTGAGCCCATGGGTGCTAGCTGCTGCTGTCCTGCTCCAGAATTTGCCAGCCATGGATTTTGAACTTCTAATAGAAAAGACCCTGTGGCTTAAAGGCTTAACACAGACTTTTGGAGGATTCATTGAATGGCCTGGTATGCAGAGAAAGTGTTATTTCTCTTCCTTCTGTTGTTTATGAAGTATAAATGATATTTCTGTGGAAGCAGTGTATGGTGACAACTTTACAGAATGTTTTCCCAAGAGTTGTAAATGGATTTTAGAATATGCTAAAAATGATGCTAAAACCTGATAGGTTTTGACTTAGCCTGTAGAAGATAATACTTTGAAAAACAGTTAGGTGGAAGCAGAACAGATGTTTTACTGTTATATCCTGAAGTGTGGAATGAGGGGGGAATTATAAGGTACTTGTATTAGAGTACTGAGATTTGCCTAGCGTCTATCTTTCTGAACCCTATGTAAGTCACAGGCAATTACCTGATCTGCAGCAGTTAACTTGGTGTAATGCTATGTTTATTGCTTGATATTGGCTATAGTATAAGTTGTTGCTGTGGCAAAGAATTAGCAGAAACAAATGGGTGAGAGGAAATCAAAACTATAAGTTGTCTGTTTATTTTCAAATTTCACTTTATGCCCAGAAACAGTGATGACTTTTGGATAGAAGGCTTCTTCGGTGGTTTTATTTATATGTTTATACACACACACACACTCTT
>NW_009236092.1:0-7348 GCF_000690835.1 Fulmarus glacialis | reverse complement strand
GACATGGTTTAGTGGGCATGGTGGTGTTTCAGAGGTAACATGACCTGTTTCTCCTCCATAGTCCTCCAATTGTTCCTCAATCTCCGACTCTGTTATTTCAAAACTGAATACTAAGCATAACTAAGGGTGAAGCCACCTCTGGCATTACAAGATGTCACAGCTAATAAGCATCTTCTTTCAGCAAGGAAAGGGAAAAGAGCAGGTTGATGAACAAACAAATAAATCTCTTCCCCTACACCTAGTGCAGACATGGTATTTCTTTAACTCTTAACATTAACTAGTTGAAGACATAAAAACAATGTTGTTTTTTTCTTTTTTAAAGTTACGTATCTTATGCATTTAGAGATTTTTAGTTTGTGCTCGTCAATGCTTGACACAATGCTACTTCCTCTATATTTATATATATTTTTTATTTCAAAACCAGAGCCTCATCCATTTATCAGAACTACTGTAGCCACTAATTTTAGAAAGCTGTCTAAATATTCTATGTCTTGTAACTGATATGTGATAGATTATATATAAATTCATATTCTCTTACATAAAGGAATAAGCTACTGACCAAGTTAGTTTGGAGTGTCTTACTGTAAAGCTAGCAGAGTATCATTTATACAACAGCTATGAATAAAAACTACTAAAATGCAGAGAGAGAACTTACTGTCAGTAAATGGCACAAAATGAAGTACAGAAGAATTGAATACTTCAGTTCCTATGAAGCTCTGAACCAATGCAGAATACTGAGTAGATAACTCTTTAAAATCATCTGTCAGGTTACAGGAGAGTTGTGTAATATCTGAACATTGTTTAGCAGTCTTCCAGTTCCTGTAAATCAAAACAAGTTAAAAAAGATCAAAATAATCTATCTGGATTCTTCGATACAAGAAAGCATTGGGGGGAGAGGGAGGAGGGGAAAGCATTTCTGAGTGGAAAAACAGACAAACAAATAAGAAAACCCAGACTTCGTATTTTGATTTGATAAACATTAAAAGTAAAACTTGTGTCTTATAAAATAAGACTTGCCTGCGGTCAGTGTACAGCACACGATAGTACGTTGGCACAGTTGGATCACTTTTTGCCTGCCAGGACAAAATGTGCTGAAAATTGCAAGATTCCATTTGTAGGTTGCGAGGTGGCCCTCTTTCTACAAAGGGAAAAAAAAAACCCAAAACAAACAACCCACCAATATGAATGGCAAACAAATGTGAGATTGCAACAATTCTAACCAATAAACCCAATTAGAGCAGCCCAATATTTGCCCTAAAATAAAGCAACCATAGAACAGAGTTCAGCACAATAGAAGCAACAACGCAAAGGACTGTCCTCCTGTATTATATTTCTATCAAGTTCTTTCTTCAAAAAGCATGAAGTTTTAAAATGACGCTTGGTGAGAATATGCAAGTTTTTTGAACTGTGTTAGGAAAAGCATTTGAAAGACAATAAAAACTCTTACCAGGCAAGCTGCAACAAGCTGTAGACAGAATGCTGATGTACACTGGAAAATGAAACTATGTATTAATCCATTTGTATGTCCACGTTATCCAATTATTAGCTTACTACCGGCAATATTAATTTGCAACAATTAGAGACAATACTCAGTATTCCCTCAGTGGAACTGTTTCTTTCTTTCACGTCTTCTTCCTACTACTTTCCTCTACCCTTCCCTCCTTCCCCAGAGTATGGGATGCCTCCTTCCAACCTCTGTCATTAATTCGAGGCTTCTAGGAGTTAGTTCTCTGATAACTACACTGTGGTTCAGGCTTATGCTGATCCCTGCCAGATGAGGTTCAAGACTCAGTGTGAATAAACGTACTTAAGATGTTCTTATCAAACATTGTCTTAGAGGATTCTGACTATATTTCAGGTAACTCACTCTGTCTATTAAACACCATTTTAAGTCATGACAAGAATCTTAAAACTTGTCTGAGAAAAGATACTATTACTGCTTGAAGAACATTATTGAATCATCTTCACAGATGGGGACTCTAATCTCCCCATCTAAATATGGTGAGTCCTCAAGGCTATAGTTTAACAGCTTTGGTATATTACTCACTGTCTTCAGTCAGTGAACTCCTGTAACTCCCTATTTCAGGCTCTGTTTCTGTGGTGGTGCATTTCCCCCCTTCCCGTGGGCCACTCTACAATCTCAGGAACTCCTGTTAGGCCTTAGCCATTGTGTAATGAGTCGGGCAGTTGAGCGTCCCTTGACCATACCAGGCACTCTTGCATGGCTAAGGTGGGGAGCGACACTGATTGTACCAGGAACACCAGCTACCTGATGAAGGTAGGGAACAAGAACGGGAGATAATTTGTCATCTCTGACAGCCCTGAAGCATTCCCTACCTAGGTCATAGCTCAAGTGAAATGATACCATTGTTACCATGGAACAATACCATAATTACTATCCCGGACCATCCCGGATAGTGGCCAGGATGGAAATTTACTGATAACTAAAGCCAATAATCTTGCAAACCTATAAACAGCGGTCCCAAGCGAGACCCTTTGAACTCTCTTGTACCGCAGCGGGCTGCACCCAGAGCCTCCCTCTGAGTGGGACGCCTCTCAGAGTTCACAAACTCTCAAGTTTGTGATATCAAGTGATATTTGGAGGACCGCTGGGACCTGGGCTAAAACACTCCTCAGCCAATACACAAGAAAAGAAATCTGGGACACACCTCACAAAAAATTAAAACAATCTTTATGGAGATCTGCAAATAAGGGATAGGACAGGACTATCACAGAATGGTCAAGGTTGGAACGGACCTCCGGAAGTCATCTGACATGTGAAACATAGTACCAGAATACATGGTATTCCTGGTAAAGTAGAGGGGATTCAGAATAGTAGTGTGTCAGTGGGAACTGTCCTGTCCCAGACACACTGCGAGAATTTCCTAATGGATTAATGCAGTTATTTTATGATCCTTGTGTACTTTCGCAGAGAGTACTGGAAGAGGAAAGGAAAAATTTCCTACTCAATTAATTAAAGAGAAATCTGCACAGAATCTTTATGGCTGCAGAGAAGTGCCTTAAAAATTGCCATTTAATTAGCAGCGGGCACACACAAATATACTTGGGCACCTAAGTTTGCTGAAATCATTTGGGATGGATACTTAGCCAAGTATCTCTTATAAATCTGGCTCTTCGGACATCTGTCTCGCAAATATGAAACTATGCTCCCTGCATCCCTTCTGAAATTAGATGCAAAGAGATTAAGCAGCTCACTTGAGTTGCACATGCAGCAAATTTATATTTCCACAAGACAGAAAACTCATCTCTGTCAAGCTTCATTTTGCCATTCAAACACAGGCATCCTCTCTCGTATACATCCTCCTTTTGCACTTGTTATTCTACATTATTACTGAATAATAAACATCCCCTTAGAGAAGTGCAGTTAAAAGTAGAACAACTGATTTATTGCCATATAGTAACAGATCACCTATCTGGAAAAAACATCCAGTGGGTATGAATAACAGAGCAATACTTTAACAGTTATTGTTCTTTACCTGAACACAAGCTCAGATTTGTAATCATTTGGGGCAGGAATTCTCCCTTCTCCCAACAGGCACACAGCCTTTAGCACATTAAGGCTATTCCCATTATAGAAACAGATAGTGCAGTGCACAGACTCTAGTAATGACACACTTCCTTGGAGCAAGCCCTTCAGATTAGGAGATGCAAACAGTCTTTTGCCATTCTCTTTTATGCCAGCCACCTCACATGTGTCTGCTGATATAAATGCTTTTCTATTCTGTCTATACTTGTGATTTTTAAATGCCTCTCCCCTATCAAAATCAAATTCCGTTCATCTGGAGTTCAAACTGACTCAGAACTTTGTTTCAATAAACATGTTTAGCAAAGGTAGCTGGAGAGTTGCAAAATTTTTTAGGTTACACTCTTACATAAGAGACACAGACAGGAAAAAAAATGTTAGACCAAATAACTGGGAAAATTAAGACTGAAGAAATAAAGATGGTCTGTAAACTGAATGAGGAATCTTCTTTACCATCTTATCCTTTTTACAGAATTAAATGATCTTATCAAAACAGTTTCTCACTACAGCTACAGCTCAGCCAACAAACTATGTTTGTTGTGCCTGCTAATCCAGAAACTAAGGAGTCCTGAAAAAAATTAGAATAAGAAATGAAAAACAACAACATCCAACTAAGAGTTCACTGGACATTTAGAGAGGCAGAATGCAGTATGCTGTTTCAAAGCATTTCTTTCTTATGGGAAAATCATGGTTTATGTATAGAATGGAGTATGCACTAGATTCTTAGTTCTGTGAATTATTCCAGGGATAGGTCTATAGTAAGATGATGGTATCTTAGTTAAGGAGGAGTGTTAGCGAAAAATTAGTACTACTACTCCTCTTACAATATAAAGGTACAGGCAACTTACCAATTTGATAAAAATAGACTGGTCCATCCATCCGTGTTTCCATAGTGATTAAGAAATATAACCTACTGATTGTAAAATAAACATTTTGCTTCTGTACCTGCAAATGCATTAAAAACAATTACATTCAGCAAATCATCTTAGTAAATTACTTGCAAGTAAAATGAGGTCTATGTACAAAGAGTTATTTAACCTCTTAAATGTTTGGGGGGAGGCAGTTACTGCTATCGGGGCGGGGGGGCAGGGAGAGCAAGGATCTTCAGATTAGACAGGCAATTTTATGACAATAGCACTTTCCTTTTTTCACATGGAAAGGGCTCTTACCATTTCAAATAAATACAAAAAGCATTGTATGATTATTTGTATTAATTTTGCATTAAGATAGCATCCGAAAATTCTATGCTGCTCACTCCAACTTATTAAATACAATGAAAATAAATATTGCTTGGCTTTATTTGAAATATTACAAGAACTCATCGCTGTTGTAAAAATGTTTCCAGAAAGAGGGTAGATGAAGAGGGAGGTTTGAAAAAAAACCGATTAAAAAATTATTAACTATAAGGAAGTTATGAAGTTTATGTTATGATTTTTTAATACATAAGATCTACTAAAATATTTCCTCTCCTTGATGTGATTATTTTATTCTATTTATTATCCTCATAGTGGTAATATTTGCAGGATCTGGTTTTGAATTACAGGCAAAGTACTAAGGAAAAACTGTGAATCTATAGATGGCTGGGTATAACTATTCCCAAAGAATCTTTTCCTCAAAATAAATTGCTTTTCAATTTAAAATTATTTTAAAATACAACTTAAATTATTTTCTCCGCAAAACAAACAGCTTAAAATTTAAAATCATGACAAAGCACACTATGGGCAAACTTAAATGTTTGTATGTTAAAATCAGATGAATTAAAAAAACCCTCATCTGAGATGTCAATCTTCCTCTGCTCAAAGTTTTAGCATGACTATAGGAAGTCACTGGATAAATGCTGAAAACCTGTATCTGTGCAACTGATAATCATAATTCCACAGACAAAGAGATTCTTCTTTTCATTTCAGTTTGGTTCATTTTATTAATTCATTCAAGCATGAGGAATATTTAGGAGATATAAAATACCAGTCGTCGTCTTTTCAATCAAAATTAAAAATTATGGATAAGAAGATAAGATTTACTAGTTACAAAATCTTTAAGTTTATCACTGATATCAGCAAACTAGAAAGCGATTAAGTCATACATATCTATCAAGTCCATTTAGTTTTGGCACTAGTGAATGTGACAGAAGATAAAATAATTTGACTTTCTCATCCAGATCAAGCTTACAGATTACACAAGTAGAGGGGAAAAAAAAAAAAATCTTTCTACTTCAACAAGGTTACCAGCTTTGTTCAGAAGTCACAACAGAAGCCTAATGCCAAACAATGTTACTTTCACAGTCACTCTAAAGAACAGTTACACCTGCAGGATCTGATTTTTCAGGCTGTTCAAAATTTTCTCTTAAGGGGAAAACTTTGAGGATCCTGAATTCACTTAGCAAAATATTTACTTTATGTCTTAATCCTTTAAATTAATCACAAGACATGTTCAAAGCACTCCATATATAACATTATCCAATAGATGTATTTCCGTACCTTTGATCCTTGCTGTATGTGCTGTCACGAATAACAACTATCTCACTCTTGAAATCTGAAGTGACTCGTGTATGGCTCTGTATGCTGAATATGCATCATGTATCTTACATGATGCATATTGAAAGCCAAGTTATGTGTTTAGCACCTTAGAATATGTAAGAAAAATGTGACAAAACAGGTTTATCTCTGAGTTTGCACCGGATGTCCTCTGCAGATCTATCAATGCCAGCGAAATTCCAGGGGAAATTCCAAGGGAAAACCATTTCTGTCAGAACTCTGATTAGCTTTTGTTACTCCTCCTCTTCAGAGCTTCAACAAACTCTGGAGAGAAGCCATGGAAATACTAGTGAGTCCAGCCCCACTCACCTCATCAGGCTGGGCTCGCAGTAACTCCCCTGGGAGCTGCCTGAAGCCCCCAGCACTTTCAAAACTCAGCTTCACGCTTCCACATCATCTTCAGCGGCAGCTCATTTTTAACTGGAGTTCAGACTGGGTTGTTTTGTATTTGCTTCCAATCAGAAAAAAAGCAGACTTTGAAGTTTTCAAAGTCACTGGCTTGTATTTCAGAAAAGCTCCACATCAGTAAAGCAGAACACACACCCTACTCTTTGAAACAAGCAGGTGGTACATTTATTTATAGAAATCTACTTATCGAACTATTGAGAGAGAGACACAGAGAGAGACAGACACCACAGGTGATATTTCAGGCAGAGAAGTCAGCAGAGGAACGTTCTAAACCTACACAGGTAATAGAATGTATGGATCAACTTTACTACTGAAACCACGTGAACCAGGGAATCGCGCTGCAGGTCGTAATGTTATGCCCACGCTCTATTCCTGGCTTTGCTGGGGGACTTTGGATAAGTCGCTTCTAAGGATATCAAAATCATTTAATAATCCAAGTCCATTAACCAGAAGTCCATTTTCCATACACTGCCAGCAGTGCCCCTGGTGAGCCAGACATGGCCCTGGAGGAAACCAGTGTGTGACATGCAGCACTAAAACATACCAACAGACTCCTCGGCTGCTCTGTGCCGCTCCAGCACGGCCCGGGGGGACAATGAAACAGCATTTGCGACAAGAAGCTCTGTCAGAGTACCGTTGCATATTTTTCCTTACAGATTTCTGGCCTTGAGCTACACGATTACCTGCATCAAAACCAGCTACAATGCGCCTCACAGACTATTGCTAGGGTCAATTTTGCATTCAGTGACACTGCCGAAGAAACAACCCCAATAACCCGCTGTTTTTATGTGCGATTCAGCTGGTATCACGCCAAAACGCGCTTTCGGTCAACAGCGGCCTCCACAACGCACCCAGCAAAGCG
>NW_009236091.1:0-37493 GCF_000690835.1 Fulmarus glacialis | reverse complement strand
CCCGGCCCTCCGGCGGCCGCCCCGGCTCAGCCCTGGGTCCCCTCCTCCTCCCGCGCCCCTTGGCACGTCCTCCGAGACCCATCGCCGCCCCGTGGGTCGCTACCTTGCCAAGTGGCGCCTGAACCCTGGGTTTTGGGGAAAAAAGTGGGGTCCTGGGGGCCGGTGGTACCGCCCCGCGCCTCTGGGCGAAAGCTCAAACCTCGCTATCAGGCTAGGGAGCACCTCCCCAGCCCTCCTTTTTAAAATCAGCTTCTTCGTTGGCACACTTGTCAGAGAGCACTCCCGAGCTCTTCGGCGAGGAAGAGGTCTGGTACCACCGCTGTCCGGGCAGGACCATCGCCCCGGAGCAGGGCCACCCTCGCTCCGAAGCACGCTTCGTTTCTTTAATGCGCTTGGCGGTTTTCGTTGCACGGTGTCCTTCCGTAAGTGGAAGCAGGGAAATGAAAAGTAATGTGATCAATTATTATTTTTATACCATATGTATGGACGGGTAGAAGTAATAACAGTTATTTGCTTTGTCGAAGCGTTTATTTCACACTTGGTATATTTCCTTACAATCGGAGAACCGATGTGGGAAAAATAAGCACAAATAAATTAAAGTAACGAAAATACGTTTTTAGCAAAAGGCGATCCTTCTCCTGTCTAATTTTCCCGGGTGCGTTTCTTCCTCCTGACATTAATTCAAACTAACGAAAGGGCTAAATAGATTAGTCTCTAGCCCTCAAGTTAAGCAAAGAGCAAAATAATCATTTACTTGTCTGCCCCCTTCATAAAAAATTACTTTTTTTCCCTCTTCAAATCGGGGATAAAGAACAATCAAAAAGCAAAGCAGCCAGGAGGGCAGGAACCCGGCTGGGTCTCTGTAAGGTACGGCCCCGGTACCCCTGCTCTCACCCGCCGGTCCTGCGGGCTCCGCTTTCCTCCCTTCCCGCCCGGGTTGCTGGGTATCGCCTCGCCTCCTCGGCGCAGGGCTGCGGGCTGCTTTAACCCCTCCTGCCCTGCCTTTGTCCCTTTTGAGGTTTATTACCTTTTCTAATTTGCTAGCAGCACTTCGGCTGCCTACCCCCCCGGCCCCCAGTGCAGGGGAGGGAATGATGCCAGGGCCAGGGAAACACACATCGCTCTGGGATTTCACAGTCGTGGTAATAGCACTTCCACATGCACATATTGCATACATCGCATACGTCACATACATCAGGGTCACCTCAGCGAGGGGGACAGGGAAGGGCGGGGGAGAGCAGAATTAAAATACAATTCTTCCTTGTGTGTCAAGGACTTCAAATAGAATAGTGCTTGATACCAAGGTAACACTTCCCTATTGCCGGCTCTTAGTCTTCTTTGAATTGCTTCATTTCCCATATTCCAGCTATTTATTTTATCGCCAGCGACTGTGTGCAATAGTGCCACAGGTTGGGTGACCCGTGCTAGCAACGGGCAAGAAAATAAATGACTCCTGGCATGGCCAAGGTCGCCAGCAAACGCTCTGCAGCGAGTGGCGTGTCGGCTCAGTTTGTCCTGCACACAAGGAGCAGCCGGCGCCTACCCGCTGGCGCCTCCCTGCCATGGGGCCGCCATGCTGGAGCTGCGCTGGGCCGAGGCCGGGGCCGGGGGTCTGCAGGTCTGCTCCAGGCTGAGAGTGGGGCTGGGAACCCTCTGACCAGCAACTCACGCTTCTGCAACCATCCCTTTCTTCACTCATTCCCACCCCCTCCAGCTGCTCCACAGGTAAAGCTGACACTTCTTACGGACCAAAGCACCTCGCTGCTGGATCTGCCAGGGCAAGAATGAAAAAATCCTGGAGAGGACAGGGCACCACATCAATCCCTACAGCTGTTATTTTCGGAAATGTGGTTTTTGTATCAGCCTATAAACCCTCTGCAAAACATACAGTCTCCAGTCTGTTTTCTCTTTTGAGGATAGCAACGTACTGCCCTTTTCCCTAGCTACATAGTCTTTGTGCAGTGCCCATAAAAAATAAATCAGTGTTAGCTGGATTCAGAGTCTTCAACATCTTCCTCCCCGTTCTGCGGTCAGGACTGCCCCCCAGGCAAGGTCCCACCAGCACCAAGAGGTACCTGCTGTCAGCGTGCCTCAGGGCCCTAGCCCTGTGCCCTGCCCCTGAAGGACAGGGAAAAGGGCCAAAGACAAAACTCAGCACTCAGCTGGGCCACCATCCCAGCCCTGCAGATCCCTCCATGCAGCGCAGCCCTCCCTTTTGCAGCACAGCCTGCTCCGGACTCGAGCATCAGGCACTCCCCAGGGAACCTGCAGGGCTGACGTTGCAGAGGCTGCTTGGTTTCTGGCTCTGCCCTTCAGTCCGCCTTTCCAAAGCCCAGCAGAGCCAGCAGGGCTGGCTGGAGGGGTCCTCTGTTCTTTCAGGAAAGATAGGCCATAAGAGAAACACGGTAGCTGGAGGTATCTTTATGCTTACAGTCCTGAAAGAAGGGACAGAATAAAGGAGGAAGATACTTGTTCTTGAGACCCACAGTTCTGGGGCTACTTTGGCGCAGGGTTATCGGTAGAGCAGCTCTACTTCTGACAATAGTATGCTTGGCACTTAGATAAAGTGCTTCCAATTTGTAAGCCAGTTAATTCTCCCGGTAGCTGTCTGAGATTATAGCCGTATCTTTCAGACAAAGTAAGGCAGACAAGTTAAACCTCTATAAAGTTTATAACCACAAATTACTTCATTTTTTTTTTCCCTCAAGTGAACTATTTTAGTTGAGTTAGACAGATTACTTTGTATAATAATAAACCACCTGAAAGCTACCGGGAAGTTTCCAACATATAAAAAATGGCAATCTTATTTAGACTCTGGGAAAGATAATTGTTTGCCCTTGCTGTATGTTTTGCATTCTTGAAGTATATCTTTTAAGCCACAATATACATTTTGCATGTAAATCCCATATATGCATCTTTACAATAGTAATGGCTTTCCACAAGCTCTGTGGGAGGTGACATTTCAGCCAGATACTTCCCCTTGACTTTGTTTATTCCAGCAGTTTAAATTCTACCTCTGGTGATAGCTGTTAACTTGGCAATGTGAAAAGTGCTACATGATGTGTACTGTGCTCAGTCAGCTCATCAGAAGCTTACCAATTACGACTGTGGAGCCCATTCTTCCTGCCACAGCATGCCACCCACCATGCATGCCTGAGACAGCTGATCTTCACATGTGCATAAAATCTGAAAGTATGCACACATTTACATAGAGCCTGTACAAAGCAGGCACAATAAGTCTGGTGCTTCTTAGAAGCCCTTTTGTTTCCTGCGATAGCTCATACACAGGCAGTTGTAGATCATTTCTTGCTCCCTGCCTGCCTTGGAAATGTCAAAAAGGGGAGCTTTTGAACTCCACCCTGCAAGGCGATGAGTTTTGTACCTGCCAGGCGATCAGGATGCCTGTGTTTTGGGCAGAGGAGCAAATTGTCAGGATGGCTGTGAAATAGGAGGTTGCAACTATCAGGATTATCCATCTCACCTGTGGCTTGGTCTCCATCCACATCTTCGAGGCACTTGGGAAAGGAGGTAGCTGGAAGTAGATTGTGGACTCAATTAAATAATTGAAATATGCTGGAATGGCCCATGAGTTGGGCACCTCTGCATTACGAAATGAAGAACTTTGTTCACAAAAGCCTTTGTAAGCCTGTTTCCCCAGGATGAAATCTGATCTCTGTTTAAGATCTCCTAATGACATCAGCGAGGCAAGATTTAATTCCAGACAGATGCTATTTGTCAAGCACATAGTGAGTGTTCGAGCTTCAAAAGTAATGCTACCTTTGAGCATTCATTTTTGTTTGGAATATCCCACTGAACATGCAAAATCCAGATTGGGTTTTTTGTTAAACCGTGATTTGCACTTATCCAAAGATACTAATTTTCTTTATTTTGAAGAAACTATTTAGAAAGCGATTTAGTGCCAGACTCTGTCACCTTTGACTGTAGTCTCTTTTGCATCAGCTAAAATAGAAGTAACTCTGTTCAAGTAAGCAGAGTAACACTAGTGAAAACCCAGAATAAATAATCAGAGAATCAAGCCCTTTGAATAGCAAATGACTCCATAAATAGTCCCATTGATTTCAGTGGTATTTCATGGCATAAGTAGCTACATTAATGGAAACAGCACACAAGACCCTTAGTGCTTGGACAGAGAGAAAAAAAAGAACTTATAATTATTTTTAAAAAATGATTACATGGTGCATTAGTCAGTTGACATGTTACTAGCTTATTATAGGACTTACAGAAGACAGAATCAAGTGAGTTGATGACAAGGATGATGTCTCTGTTAGCTGCTGTGACAATTCAGCACACCTGTGACACGAAAGCTGTGTCCCTTATTTAAAAAAACAGAAAGCAAATAAAGCCACACCAGTGAAATGCTTTCCATTACCCTTAAACAAAAGCTTCTTTAAGCAAGAAAGAACAACATTTTAGTGAACAGAATTGCCCCTTTTTGGGAGTTTTATGGGCAGTATCAAAATATGAGAATGTCATAATGTGGTCTCCCCTGGCTCTATTGCTCTGGATGACTTGGAAAAAATTTTTTCCCTGCTTTTCCTGAAATCTAGTAAAGAACTAAGTGAAGTCCAAACATGCTTTCTTAATTATGTTTCTTTGGCTTAAACACATTTTTAAAAAATAGAGAAGTGTTCTCTGGAAATATTTTGTGGCACCTTTAAGCCTGAGTATGAGAACTGGGTCTGGATCCAGAGAGCAGTAAAACACCTACCCAGCTGTAAGTCTTCCGGAGCCAACAAAACTGTTGCTAGGATCTAATTGCTTTGCTGTGGACCCATTTCTGAAAGTGACTTTGGGTGGTTTGACTCCACTTAGGGAGTTGGAACACGATGCACAAGAGCAGAGGAAGAAACCGTGATGATTGGGGAGCATCACAGCCTGACTAGCAATGGCATCAGGTCCCCACACCCTCCTGCCTGTACTGGATTTGCTGTCAGCATTCTCAGGGGTGCAGGTGATATATTTCAAGTATTCAGTAAAGAACTGTGCACCCACGTACACGGTACTGCTGAAAACTTTTGTAATTACAGTAATTCTGATGAAACCACATCAGCTCTGTCCTTGCCTTCCTCTCATTGCTTTTCTTTGTATTCTTTTCTTGTCATATCACATAGTAACTGTAAAAAATGCTTTGTCCAAAACACAAACTCCCTGTTCCAAATGTTCAGCAGGAACAGTATTTCAAATAAGCTGCTGGGCATTTGTCTCTATGAATAGCTTCTTCTTTGCTCATGCTAGACTGTAAAAAGCTCATATGTATCTTTTGAGTGCACATTTTTCATTAAGAACCTCCAGAGCACAAAAGGAAGGAGTCATGAAAGGCGAAAAGAAGAGATCTTTTGCTTTATTGCAAACAGTTCTCTGCTGCGTTTCCTCGGTTATGACCAAGCTGTAGCTATTTTCTATTGAGCGTGGGGCATTCTTATTCCCAGGAAGTTTTTAAGGGAAGTACTTTGAATAAGGTTGTACAGTGCTGATTTTTCAATACTATCTGAAACTAGTCTGCCATTTCTTCTCTTTCCGTATAACAGTGAAGTTACACAAAATGGATAAAAGGTTTCCTCTCTATCAAGTAAGGACAAGGCTGTGTACCAGCACATACCTATGCTGCCCATACTGTTATCCCATAGCTGAAGGGGAGGAGGGTCTGTCTAGACCCCCAGTTTTGGGGAAAGGCACTGTTTAGTGCTTACGACGTATGTTGCAACAGTGGTTGGAGGAGGTTAGGAGCAGGCTGGTCCCTTACAGTTGACTTCCATAACCTTTTGGATTAGGAATAATGTCTTGCTGGTATAGGCTTCTACTGAATTATTGATACCCTCAAACCAGAGAGGACAAAGGGAAGCTAATGAGATATTTGTGAACCAATACAGCAGTGAAAGATTCCCAAGAATGGATTTCTCACAACCTCACCACAAGCCTGAAGGATACTTGGTGTTGGCTGCAATTCTGGTCCCTAGTCTCATAAAGACCAGCTCCCTGCTCTTTCCAAAGTGGGACTGTAACGTTAAAAAATAAGGAAGTTTCTAGTTTACTAGTCAAAAAGTTTCCCAAACTCCCAGCAAACATAAATTAATATTCAAAATATGCTATTTTCTGAAAATCACTTGGTTCTAAGCAATCTCATGATATTTAGGGGGGAGAAGGATGATGCTTGATTTATCATTTTTTGGTGTTTGGATAAATTTTTCCATACTTATCCAAAATTAAAAAAAAAAAAGGTTTGAAAAGGATGTCTTGATATTTTCTTGACTGAGTGATTGTATTATGTCTTACTATGCTAAAAAAAGCCAACAACGTGTAGTATGAACTCCTGGGGGCTTTTAAGGGGTCTTATTTCTAAAACTTTTAAGTTTTCCTTTTTTACTTCCTGGACTGAAACAAACTTCTTTCCCTTTCCCTTTCCCTTTCCCTTTCCCTTTTCCTTTCCCCTCCCCTTTTCCTTTTCCTTTTCCTTTTCCTTTTCCTTTTCCTTTTCCTTTTCCTTTTCCTTTTCCTTTTCCTTTTCCTTTTCCTTTTCCTTTTCCTTTTCCTTTTCCTTTTCCTTTTCCTTTTCCTTTTCCTTTTCCTTTTCCTTTTCCTTTTCCTTTTCCTTTTCCTTTTCCTTTTCCTTTTCCTTTTCCTTTTTGTTTTTCCTTTTTCTTTCAAACCAGCCAACCAAACATCTAGTCAAACCAATTTTTTTTTTTAGTTCTGCTCTGAGATAAATTTACTGCCCAAGATAGTACCAGTCAGGAGCCCAGCAATCCAAAGTTCTCTAATTACTCGCAAACCTACCTCTGCAATATCAATGCAACTTGATCTCACTGCATCAGTAACATAGCATCCGGTTTTACAAGCTTGACAGTAGTGGCATGAGAAGGAGTGAAAATTGACAGCAAGCTGACAGAACACTACCGGGACTACTCTGGGGTCCATCACACAGTCATCTTATCCCTATGCCACTAAAAAACTAACAAATTTGTCACCAGAATAGCGGTTAAAGGGAAATGACTTAACAGTAGTAGTTTTTTTAGGTGTTTGCTGTGAGTGAGGTTTTCCTCTTCAGCTCCTGGAATTATGTATAGATGAAGGAGACAAAAAAGAAGATGGGTGAAGACAAAATCACATGGGAAGTGGAAAATATTTGTTTTCTCTGTGTGCATGCATTGTGCTGAGTGCAGCAGGGTGCTGAGACGGACTCCTCAGATGCTATCACACTAACTGCAATATCATGTAGCTGTGTATCTATCTCCTTCAAGCTCCTCTGCAAAATTCTATAGTGTGATCACTTAGCTGGCTGTGTTCAATCTATACAATCTAAAAAGAGAATGCATTTTCTTTCAGATACCGAGCTTATTTTCTGTTCCTATTGGTGTTCAAAATTCATTGTAATAAGGAGTATTTTATTGTCATGGTTCCTCGGCTGTGTTTTGGCTTCTGTTGTCTTAATGGAAATAATAAAAGAAATTGTCCTGAGAACAGCAGAGCTAATGAAATGATCTTTTGAGGATTTGTATTTAATATTCTTACATCTCTTCCTTTGCCCCATTGCAGCAGCTTTGTCCATTTATGCTGAGCTTTATGCCCAACTCCATTAGACTTCCCTTTCCAGACCCCTCAGCTGTCTTTCAAGTCTGCAGATATCAGCTGTGCGGAAGACATTACATACTCTCAGTAGTTCAGAGCTACTTTTGCACTGATGTGCTAGCAGAATACCTGCTGACTGGATAGCAAGAGGTCAGTCAAAAAATATAACTGCTGAGCTGTGACGGATGTTTTATTCCTAGTGGGACATCAGTCTGGCTCTGTGTCCTCTATCCAGCCACCAAACCCAATGAAACTTGTGAGATTTCTTTTTAAGGCTTTGACCTCATTCTTATCTTTGGTTGAAATTGGCCAACGTTTTTGGAAGTTATGAGGAGTGGGGAGACTGAATATGAATCAGATGGAACAATAATGCAAAACGCGTAAGAGCTAATCTAAAAAAATATGTAAATATCCGAAACAAATTGTCTCTCAGAAACAAAATAGATTTTAATGGAAAATTAATGGAACTTGTATTCCTAATTCATGTAAGTACTTTGAAAATTCCACTACGAAAGAACTTTTGTAAAGTTGGAGTGAGAGAAAAACACATCTTTTAAAGGCAAGATAACAAAATATGTTAGTTATGAGTCCGTCTTGGCTGAGAAAAGAACATTTGAATCATGGCACTGACACTGAAATGTTTTCTTTATTTTAAATTTGCGTCTGGCTCAGAACCTTGCACACTTGCTGTGTGATTTTGACTATCTGTTAGGGCATTCAAGCTGTATCATAAATAGCAGTATTGAAAACATATGCCACAGGGGAAAGAAATCTGTAATAATACCAACTGCCATTATATGATAACGAATTTCAGTCACTACTAACCTGGATAAGGGTTTTTCATAGGGAAACAAGTGGCAAATTTACTGAAGAAAAATTTGTGTAAAACTTCCAAGTTTTTAAGCCAGCTCTACAAGAGATAATCCACTTTCATCAACCGGAAAAATAATCTGGGACTAATTTTGAAGCCGAATACATCTAGTTTGATTAAACAGTGAGTAAGAGCAACATGGTAACAGTTTTCACATATGTCGAAGGAAAATCCTTGTAAGGCAGCAGTTTTAGGGTACATATTCATAAGAAAGAAGAAATAAATTACATGAAATTTTAAACTGGGTGTTTAAAACCCTTCTAAAGACTAGAATCTATTAGACAGCAAAGACACTTGAAAAACATCAGTAAAGGTTTCATTATCTGGGAAATACGAAAAAGTTTGGCTGCATTACCAAAGATACATACTGAGAAGTAGTCTAGCTTTGGAGTGAGAGAGCTTAGATGGTCTCATTATTCATTCACAGTTTTAATGTCTATGATTCTATGACTGAATCTCATGATGAGGTCGCTTTCCTCTTCTGGAGGTAGCTAGCAGATAAAATAACTACATATATTATGGCAAATAAGCAGTCAGGTTAGTGTTTACATTTCATGGCCACTGAGTATTTTGCTATTAGGACAACAGTCTGTATATTTCTTTCAAATTCTCTATTTAAAGTAGGTCGTATTCCAGCTGGTGACTATTATGTCCTGAAGTGGTGTGATTATCTCCAAGGGAAATCTGCAAGAACACAACTACTTCAGGAATCTTTTGTCAAGGACAAAGTCCATATACACACACCCACTCACCCACCTTGTATATGTATAGATATATCCTTTAATGTAGAATTATAATTTTATATCATATTTTAGTATAACTGAAAGTAAATATTTTCTCTTTGGAAGGATATAGGGTCAGTTGCAGGATGTAGGAACAAACACAGCAAAAATAAAGCTGCAGGATTCTAAACATGCAATATATTAAATAAATCCACATGACTAAACTCACTTGATTCAGAGGTGTTTTCAAGATATATGAAGTGAAGAAGAGTGTCAGTTCATAACAGGAAGAACAAGACTTTTGAATCAGGTGTAGTTTAACTCAGTAAGAATAAGTGAGTAAGCTTGTAAAGTCTTACTGAGCTTTTCAAAGCAAAAATAATGTATTTGCACTGTCAGAGATTTCACTGGAAAATAGGCTCATGTAAACAGGTAGGATGCAAATGTAACTTTCAGCTGGGATTAAAACCCGTAGGTTGCTTGGCGTAGTGTCACACAACCTGTTACAGAAAAGCTGCTGGCTTCGTTGATGTCATTTGGATTTCTGCCACTGTCTCAGAGGGGACAAAGTCTCATGGGTGGTTTTTAGAAATTTTCTGAAATCCACAGACAAGATTTTTTTCATTGTGTTTTGGCTTCTGGTATTTAAGGCAATAAAGAGAGCTGGTAGGCTTGATCAAGCACAGACCTCCTTATGTGCTGCACAGGTGACCCTAACAGGCCAGCACATGATTAAAAACTTCTTCAGATAGGACCTCTTGGTCCTGAAGGACCCAGCTGAGCTGCTATACAGAGAGGGTAAAATCTTTCCCTTTCAGGTGCACTAGGCTGCTGCATTAAGAGCTTTGGGAGGTACAGGCACATCCAGGGCTTCCTGCATAGTGCCTAGTCCAAGTGGAAAGACCTTTTCCTCAGACAAAGCTCAAGCTGTTTTCTGACAGACCCATGCCAATCAGTCATAGCACAGATGTCATGCTGTTAGTATAAATAGTGCACAACAACATTCAGCTAATGTATAGTTCTTTCAGAAATGTATTTACTTGGCATCATTTACAACAGCCCCAAGGTACCATTAACCTCTGCTGAAACACAGGATTGTATAGATCTGTTCTGCCAAACTGATCTATGGCAAAACAGAGATTCCCAGGCCTCTGTATTCAATTCAGAGAGCTGTTTCTTATTGAATGGTTTGTTTTTCCAGCACAAATATGGGTCAATCAACATTTTCAAATAACATACAAATGTACCAGTTTTATTAGAATTTGTCTCTGTAACATTTTTATAATGGCCCATGAAAATCAACCCAAGATAATAGCAGGAATAATTGACCAAAGAATAGCAGTTTCTTTAATCAAAGGAACATGATGATTAAATCAAAAGCTTTAGATCTGTGGGTATCATCAATGGTCTTTTGTCTATTAATAACAATATGTCATCAGTGAAATTTAAAAACGCAGTTGCTGGAGGGTGAAATGTCTACATCTAGATGGAGACAGGTCAAAACAGTATTATTTGTAATTAAATCCATTAACTGTACTGTGGACAGTTTTTCAAGTGATTTAGATTAAAATATATTACTGAAGTACAGCAATACTTACAAAGACAGATGCTCAAATCCTACAATTTCTTAACATTCAAGTATGCTTTCCTTGGACTCTTTGTTGTTCTAAATAGGATTGAAGCTGTAATATTTTAATTAAAAAGGGAAAGAATAAAAGAAACCAGAACAACAAAATGAAAGGCTTGGTTTTTCTTTAGAACCTTTGGCAGAAATACCCCACAGCACTGAAGCGTCAAGAGACACCATCACTTCCTCTTCCTGTGCTGTAGCCATAGGGAGTAAGCATTCTTCTACACCTTTTATGCATAACAAATCTCTTTTGCACAAGAAGACATGCAACCTTGTAGGGAACTTACTGGCCTAGGAAAGGTAGCCAGCATATGAAAACAAGAGCAAGCATATGCCGAGTGTTAGCATGGGCTGTTACAGTGTAGAGCTTTCATAACCCAAGGTATATCTTTGCACCAAACACCATTGCACGGATACTTTGTATTTATTAGTACATTAAAAGATGTAGTGAAAGACTATCCGTACATACAAAGGACATGAGAAGGTATAATTCTTCTTCCTGAGCCTCGAGGGAAGGCAGATTACAATTTTCTATGGCAGTATTTAGTGGCTTTAGCTCATAGATCGTCCCTTTTCTTTGCACTCTTCCTTCCGTCACTGAGCTACAGTTTCCAAGGGAATAGTCTTTTATAGACAATGATGTCTTACTGTTTATCTGTCCTGTGTATTGGCCAGACAAGGATCCTATGAAAAACAGATGTGATTTTCTAAGTAATGATAGTATCAGAACTTAGCCACAAGGAGACCTAATGAAAGTTGCATAAGCATCTCAGTTCTTACACTTTGCTCCTACAGAATGCAACCACTAATTTTGTGTTCCCCTGATTGTCTCATTAAAATAGATACTTTGTACTGATTTATTAACTCAGAATACATTTTACAGGAACTCTGTAGAAAACTGGGCATAAGGCTATTTAACATCATGTAGGCATAAAATTTGGATTTGGTAGATAGTACACATTCATCAGCTGGAAAAGTGGCACCAAAGACACTTTTATTGTCTGCCTTGGGAAAGTCTGTAGGAACGGTATGAGCATCTGAACAACAACGGTCTTCCACATTAGCGAGTGACCACTGAGACTGGAATACAAAGATGGTCCAGCTACCATGGCCTGAACATGGTCACTTTCTTGGATAGAAATAGTGTGGCTACCCATGTAGATCATATACAGTGAGATGGAGCATGAGAGGTGGAAGGAAGCATGGCTGCCTGCACAAGTGTCCTAGAAGTATGTTAAACTGAGTATAATCTATCATCCAGTGCTTTTGAGCTCTTAGCCACAAATAGGCAGAAGTGAGCAATTTTAAGCTATAAACAAAGCACAAATAAACATGCAAATAAAGTATTAATAAAATATTTTAAAGCATCTATTGAATTAATTTGTTATAAGTGTGAAATCTTTGCACTTGCATTGTTTATTACAAGTCCTTTAAACTCAATTGCAGTTTTTTTTTTAAAAATTTTTTTTAGCCCTCAATTATTTTAGCCCTTTCCTAATAGAATCTGTCATTTTCATTTTGTAAGTGCTCATATACTATCAAACTTTTTTCCTGTCCTGAACACTTTCGGTGTATCTATTTCTCTATCTTTTATGGAACCATTTCCTTTAATATCAACAGCTTTTCTATACTACTTTCTGACTGCAGCTCATTTGTTGAAATTTCCAGTATATCTTCTAGAATATACTGATAATTTTAACTTTTTTTTTTTTAATGTGAACGGATCCTAGCTTGTCACAAATTGCCATAAATTCACAAGTACAATGTGCTGTAGGCAAGTTGAAAGTATCCAATATGTACTCTTCTTTCATTTTTCCGATCATCTCTATTTAGTTCTGTTAGCACTTTCTCAGAACAAAAAGTAGTCCGTTTAGAAATGATTGGATCATCTGTTTTACCCTCAACCAAGTGACATTCATTCACCCATTAATAGTCCTTTTTTCTGATCCAGACGTCACCAAGAAATAATTTTTTATACTTAAAAGAAAACACCAAAAAACACAGGATAATGGGAAATCAACAAGTGCAATTAATTATTTCATAGTGTAAAATGTTATGAATTTTTAATAATGTCAGAACTTAAAAAAAAGGGAGTGAAGGAAGAACACTGCAGCTAAGTAAACAACTGCAGTCATTTCCTTGGGGAAAACGTGCTTTCTCGGGTTATAGCTCTACATCACAGAGTCTAATATAGACCAATAATTTCTACATAGTTACAATTGCAATCAGTCTTCTATTTGGAGGCATCTTTTTACTCTCTTCATTCATTTAAGATTTTTTTTTTTTTCCAGAACTGTAAAGTTAGCCCTTCAGACAAAGTAGACCCACTTCATCCTAGCTCTTTGGGAGAAAATGGAACAAAACTTTTTTTCATTTGAAAAAAATTAAAAGCAACTTCTCTAAAAATGTGAAGGGGGTAGTGTGTCTTGGTGTTCTTTAGGTGAAAGAAGAGCTACAGTTGAAGTCTGCTGAAATGCTGTTTGGATAGGGATCATTTTCCCTTCAGTTCTCACTGATGCTTCTCTGAGAGGAAACCAACTCCCTGTTCAATGCTGTTTTTCCTGTTCTGTCCCAGGTCTAGGTGTTGTTTTTCATAGTATCGTTAATGGTAATATAATTTAATTTTTTAGCATATCAAAATGACATACTTAGTTCGTTATTGAACCATGCTGAACTTTCTAACACTGATTCTTACTACAAGCAGGGTCATTGGCTTTGGGCCCTAGGCTTGTTTTTAGAAAAGAAACAGTAGTCCAGTCTTGCCTTCTTGTCCTTTCTCCAAGGGAAATTATTGTGTGCATTGCACTGTTGTTGGTTTTTTTTTTTACAGATCATATACATCCATGTAAGATCACTGTGCAATTATGTGCAATTATGCTGGGGAACTAAACTGCAAGAAGATGGATGTTGTAATTGGATCTGAAGGTGATGAACATGGAAACATTCCTGCGAATCATAGTCATTGTCTTGAGGTGGGTGTTGAAAAAGCTCTGTCTCCTGCATGCAGGATGATAAAAAATAATAATAAATAAATAATCATGGTGTCAGACAGTGAGATTTTGCCAGAATGATTCAGTTATCTTTTAGGCACACTGAGCAGTTCAAGTACCTTGAAAACATGAAATCTACCACAGGAAGTAGGCTTCAGTTTGTTAAGCATGAAGACACCTATCTTTGACCAGTTAGACTTTTTATAAAAGGAATGGGAAGGAAGAGTGAGACATCTCAGAAGAGAATACCATGATTCATAATACACAAATCCATTTAAGACCATGAACTCTCCCATGCAGAACTATATACAGAGTGTTGAAAAATCAGGGCGGTCACTCTTGTACCGTGATGTTCATATGGACTCTGAGGACAAAGCAGTCTGTGCTTGTAGGGGTAAGTCAGATGGCATGTGTACCATGGATCTAATGCATCCACTTATATATTCATTGAACATGAAGCTCTATCTATCATCAAGAAAAGTGTCCAGCTACCTGTAAAAAATGAAAAGTCACGTTCCACATGCTTTTTACAAGAGATAAAGGAGCTGAATGTGGGAAACCCTGTACTCTACAAGATGTCGAGCAACTCTAGTGCTGACTGATAGGCTTTTGGAGACCAGAGACTGGGCTGTTGTCTGAGGATGGTATTTTTCTAAATTATTTAACACAAAATTTGCCTTTCTATGAGGCTTTCTGATGAAAGTGATTATGTTCTCTTATAGAATATATATATATTCATAAATAGATTAGAAGTTAAACTTTTGTCTTGTTGAACACTTCTAAGCTATTCCCACTGACTTTGTTTTTGCTAAACAAGGGTTTATTATTTTACAAAGGCAAATACGAACAATTTACATTTTTACAATTTACTGAAGACAGTACATTTGACATGGGAAACAACAATTGTGCTATTAGCATGTAACATAACACAAGGGAAAAAAATCCTGGAGAAATAATAGAGCAGTAGCAAAGATGGTAGCTGGAACCTGGAGGCATAGGGTAACTGGAAGAGAAGATCTAATTCCATATACTGTGGTTTCAATATGTTTGAAACTTGCTACAGAGAATGTAGAAGAAGCAATTAACAGCATAGATGGCGGTATACAGGTTTATCTGTTTTAAACTTTCTCTCAATAAGCAAAATTTGTTTTTGAAATAGCTAGTAAAAACGCCAAAACAATATTTTGAGTACAGTATTCAATGGCTTCACAAGGAGTCATAAAATTGTCGGGAGCTGATTACTGTTCCTTCCCCTTTTCTCTTTTCTGTCCTGGACTTGAACTTTTCATCATTATCCTGTTCCTATTCATGGCTTAATTTATTCTATAAGTTTGGAAATATGAAATACAAGTGA
The DNA here is from genome assembly GCF_000690835.1 of Fulmarus glacialis. Classification (NCBI taxonomy): domain Eukaryota; kingdom Metazoa; phylum Chordata; class Aves; order Procellariiformes; family Procellariidae; genus Fulmarus; species Fulmarus glacialis. The sequence continues at coordinate 22,339 of NW_009236091.1, read as the reverse complement.
TCCTCTTGTTATATCTTTTTATACATATATATTTTCCTGAAGGCAGGAATGGACACTTTCTTCATTTTGGACTTTTGTAGTAGTGTTTGTGTATGACACAAGCAGACTAAGATGTAAAGAAGTTACCCTGTGGACTTTAAAACATCAGTGTGATCAACTAGCCTTTTCCAAAATTATGAATCATGGCATATAATTATAATATCTTAAAATAATGAAGTAAAACTATATATACATGATATAGCTATCTATATAAATAAAATACTTGGATTTACTATTAATTTTCTTTTTTTTGCTTATATCTCATAGGATATGCTTTTAAAATGTTTTAAGACATTTTTTTCATCAGGTGAAGTTTGCAAACTGTTTTTACAAAGAAAAATTCCAAAGGAAGAAAAAGATATCTCACTGAGGACCCTAGGAACAATGGGATTTAAGAATAATGCCATATTCTGTGAGACAGAAAAATTGGACATAGGAATGTCAGTTAGATTGCTATTATTTCCTGTTTTCCATATTTTGAGCCCCAAACAATTTCCTGCCCCAGGCTTTTTACACCTAGCCATTCTTACCCTTTTTGCAGTCTGGAACTAGCTTCAGATTTTTGCCTTAGCCATATTACCTGCTTAAATCTACATTTCTATTGGATTAGACTCCCTTGAAATGCTTTTCTACTTCTGTGGTACTTCAGTGGGAAATGTTCCAAGATTCCATTAATTAATATGTTTTATTCTTCAGCACTTTGCTTCTAGTCTTCTGTTCCAGGGTTTGCAGACCTTAACTGTAGTTACACACGGTTTTCTCACAGTTTGACTTTCATTGGTTTGTGATATAATTCTGCTTACTCTGCGGAGTATCTTACATAGCGTGTAGGTTCGCTAATACTGTGGAGAGAAAATATTTCTCAAAGCAAGGGTGGCAAAAATGAGTCTACATCTACCTGGCCAGTTAAACATTGGTAATAACAAGACAGCTGTGTAGGGATTATACTTACTGCTTTTAACCTGAAACTCTATTAATTCCCCAAATCTTTAATAAAACTATTTAATGCCTTAGTTGTTTGGGGTTTTTTTTTGCAATCCAACCAGAAAGTTGCCTTCCTTACTAAACTGGTGATGTTCCCAGTAGCTGCTGGGTATCAGAGTGCTCATTGCCTGCATACGGCTGCCTGCCTCATCTGGGCATCTTGCTACAAGAGGGAAACTGGTGACATCTCACCTCAAAGTCTCTTCAGCAGAGTTAGAATGAAGGGGCATGGCTGTGAATACCTGACACCACAGCAGGCCACGATAGTAATATTCTCCTGGTGGTTTTTTTTCCAGCTTAATGTAAGTCAATCATGCATAGGAATCAGCCCCGTACACATGACCCCCCCAAACCAGGAAGCATAAAATACTCAGAGGCGGCTTAGACTTTGTAGTTTACATAAACATTAATCTGCCTGTGACCTTAGAGTGCACTGGGTACAGTTTGGCTGGGTGTCAGGATCTGTATTCAAGAGAAACAGAGCAATTCTGTGAAGGAACTGGAAACAGTTTTGAAAGTCTTGTTCACTGCAGATGAGATTGTTAAATTCGTTATACAGGAATGAGTAATTTTTAGATAAGGTCTCCCAAGTGATTTGCATGTATAATCAAATGAAAAGACCTCTGAAATATTGAAACTCTAGATGAGAAAAGTGAGATTCTATTAAAAAAGAAAGAACCTCCGCGTTTATAGCGCATTCACAGAACGTATCAGAGTATAAATTTAATGCAATGCAGCAATGCTCATCTTACTTTAAAGGTAATTATATAGAAAAAGGGGCATTTAAAATGCAAAAGTAGAAGCTTTTTTGCACTCATACAGCGTATAATTAACAAAGTTCTTTAAACCTATTCATAAAAGAAAGTAATAAACCACTTGTAAATAATGGCAGTCTCATATTCTTTACAGCTAAATGTCAATAATCTGAATGTCTTTTTTATACTCAGTTATAAAACTACTTTTTTTGACATATTAAGTAGAAGCAGGTATTACTAGTGTGGCATTTCAATTTTCTAGAGATTTAGACGTATTCATATAAAAAGGATGCAAAATGAAGAACTGTAGCTATAGAAAACCGGCATGCTTGTAAATTAAATCAATACTCTGCCTGCAAAACACAAAGCGATAACAGAGAAGTGAAGTTGCAGAACATTTCATAGCAAAATTAAAAGGTGTAGGTGTTGAGACCTTAAAATACTAAACTGTAGGTGCAGAACAAGAGAACAAGAGAACTACAAAGGAAAGCACCAAAGCTTGTAGTATCATACAGATCAATTAATAATGATTTGTTTTGCAGCAATTACTGAATCCTCACAAGATTCATTTGAAAAACAAATCCAGCTTTCTTCAATGCTCATTCTTTCAGGAGTGAACACTTCTCAGAAATAAGCAGGAAGGGGGACATAGGGAGAGACAAAATAAAATATAAAGTAATGAAGGAAAAGAGTATAGATCATAAGTGATTTTGGACTTCTGTTTGGTTTGTTTTGGTTATTTTTTCTTCCTCACCTCATTCTTTGAGAGCCTGTATTGCACAGTAGACCCCTGTTCTGACATATGCCATCTTGAATAGCCAAAGTGCAGGATGCTTCCAATATATTCTCTGTTTGACCTTGCTCTTAAGCTTGTGAGTACCCAGGTAGGGGTATACAGCTGAGAAGAGAATTACTAGGTGCCAGGTCCTACCAAAGCAATAGAGAGATTGGGCTAGATTGAAGGTTGCAGGACTCGAATAAACTCAGATTAAATTAATTAGGGTTGGATTTTTTTTTCCTCTGATCTGACTGCATATGTTTAAATTTTAATGTTTAGGAACATCTAAGACTTCTTCCATGTTTACTACTGTCCATTAAAAGACATGGCACTTTGCCAGTTTATAACAAGAAGTGAGAAAAAAATCAATACTTCCCTGAAATTAAGCTTCAGTTGCCATTGCTACAATTCAGAGACTGCACCTTAAGAGACAGAGTTTATGTTGCACCAAACCTTGCATTTTTGGACTGGTTAGTTTTCCACAAAATAGGCTGAATATGCAAATTCTTATTAGAATGATTCAAAATCTTAAAAAAAAAAATCTTGATCGTATATTAAAAATATAAATGTGGTGCTTGCATGAAGTAAATATTTAATGTCAAAGAATATATTATCATAGGTAAGGTTTTCCAAAGGACTTGTTTCTCTGTTAGAACGACCAAAACGACTTCCTCATATCTTTAGCTAAAAGGTAATTATGTCTGAACAGTTTTCTATATTCGATTTAAGATATTGTATAAATAGATACAATATATTGTATAGATAGATACATTTATATCTTCATATAAATACAGCTATATCTATGTATCTATCTATATACAAATATATACATGCACACGCATGCATATTTTTCAAGGTACATTGAAACAAAGTGATTGAAATAGATAAACAAAAATTTTTGCTATTCAGTTTTATTTTATGATGAAAGAAAGCACCATCGGTTCTTGTATCAACACTAACAATCACTTTTGAAAGCCAAAGGGCAAATTCCCTTTACTATTGCAGATTTTCCAAGAGTTGAACCAGAGGCAGATCAGATCAGAATGCCTCTTCGAGGTACTCCTCTCTCTTCTTTCTTGGATATGAAGGAAGACTAGGTTAAGTGAAGCTATGTCCAAACTGTAGGTGGACGCTGTGAGATGTCCCAAGGTCTTGGTCTTTCACTTCTTCAGTTTAGTGCCTTGGTTGGATGTCACCGTGTTTCCTTTCTGCCTGCATGCTCACGTGTCCTTTCCAGTGAAATTCAGGTGCAAGGGAAACAATGGTGAAGCCTGGGGGGTTTCATGCGGCACAGTCCTGGGGCTACCATGTCTGACAGTTTAGACTCAGCCTAAATTCCTCTTAGGAACCTCACTTAGAGTCCTAAATTTAGATGGAATAAATTCAGGCTGTAGTCTTTTAACACAGGAGTTAAAGTAATATTTGCTGTTAGGTTGGGTTTATACTGGGTTGTTCCAGTTACTTCTTCCTTGTATACACCTCAAGACAATCTTCCACATGCATGATATCCATCCTAAGATGACAGAATTCACTTGCCCCTCTGCCTGTATGTCATTCGAATTCACAATATTGCTCCTTCAGATCACCCACTGTGTCATTGCCTATGCTGAGACAGTGGAAAATGAGCAGTCAGGCAGCAACAGTGGACTGGCAAGAAATTTAAGGAAATATTTAATTGAGGTTTTTGAAACTTAAAATTCTGGATCAATATGGGATCAGCACTAGAGAATCCTTCCCTGTGGCAAAATCTGCTGGTACATCTGATTCCTCTTTTTGCTTCATTTCCATGCTGGAATGAAGAAAACTGAAACAAATGAACAAATTTCCTTTTGATGCCAAAGTAGCATCACTGCAATTTGGGAGGATCTGAAAAAGCAGAAATCTGCTCTATAGCAAGGAGATTCAGTCTTCTCCAACACTCAGCTTGATCAGACTTCTGAGCTTGCTAGTGACAAGAAACTAGATGATAACAAGTCAGGAGATTGAAGGCGCAAGTGCTACAAGAATATAAAACCCATGCAAACTAAACGTGTTTTTTATTAATATCTGAAATTGTAAGTTAAGAAATACCTGTGTGATGAAGTTGTTCCTATTTTTTGGTCTCATCTGGTTTTTTTTAATTAAAGATATCAAACATACTTGGAATTTTTGTAATAATTAGTGATCACGCAATGAAAGTGCATACCTACTTCAAAGACACACTGCTACTTTCTGAATTTAAACATAATGGTGTGATATGGGATTATTGAACTGGTAACCCAATGATAATTCCTCTTTTTCTTTCTTCCATTCCAAATCATAATTTATTCATGGGATGGGAATCTTTGTCTGCTTTTTGAACTCAAACCTTGACACTGTGAAGCAAGCTGCTATGTTGATATTCATGATTTGGGAATTGAAAGCTGTTTGCTTTTTCATTCTCCTAAAATTTGAATTTAATATTTAATTAAATGTACCATAGTCATTCCCTCATTTGTGCAGTAAACAAACATGAAAGAAAAACGACATAGACAATTTTAGGTCCAAAGGCCGAAGGATGTATGTGCACAAGTAAAATAGGGAATAAAAAAAAATCTAAGCCATTTAAATAATAGAAAATTCATCAAACTTTTCTCTGCTATAAAAGAAACATAACTCTACTTACATTAAGGCTAATTCCCTAGTGTGACTCTGTAAATCTTGTTCTTTTCACTTTACTTGGATGTAAAACTATTTAAGAAAGTAACTTATGACTTCACTGTTGTGCAGTATGACACTGTTTCTACAAAAATCAGCATTTCCGTAACTTGTTCCAGGAGAAATCCAATGAGCTAAACATCTTGAGTTACTCATTTTTACCCCTTCACCAAAAGTTCTCTCTCATCCTTGAAGGGTACCTGGAAGCTTATCAAGTCCAGGCTATTTTGAGCTGCGAGTGGGTGGGAGGTAGTAAACGAGGATTGGATTCTCATGTTTGATGGATTATTGTGATGGTAAGGAAGACCCAGCTAATCACAGCATAACCACTGGCCTGAGCAGATGTGAAAAGGCAAGTGCAGTTTTATCAGTTAAAGTATTAGCAGAGCAGCATAGACGTAACAGTGCCATTTATAGAAAGAGACTTGTTTAAATACATAAATACAGGAAAGGGACACCAGCAGGACTAAAGAGATGGAGGAGGCTTTGGATAGTAAAGGGTAAAATAAAATAATAGCATGTACTTATCAATAAGAAAACTGGGCAGTGACTTCTAGTGTGAATAACTTCACAGAGTGAAGCGAAATCTGAGAAAGGAATGGCAAAATCAGTGACTAGAAGCTGAAGTTAGACAAATTCAATTCAGAAAGGAGAAGATATATTTAACAGGAAGGATGATTCATGCAAATTGGTGCAGGGAGTCGTCTAATTACAAAAGTCATTATCTCAATGCAAATGTACCTTTATTGGGCGGTGAGGTACAAAAGCACATCAAGTGACCTATTGGTCTTTTTTGACCTTAAACTCTACTGCAAAATATAGTAGACATCTTTGCTGTTCTTTTCGGGTCCCTTATCTGAGAGTTCATGGGAGGCTGTTAAAATATGGAATAGATTCTTACTCTAGTTATTTTCCTAAAAGTTTCAGGAATGAAAAAGTTTCACCCATAGATATGATGGTTTATCTTCAGGCCTCAGAACTGGTGCTCTGCCAAGATCAAAAGAACAGGCACTGCTGCTTGCTGCTGTCTCAGAGTCTACAAATTTAGGGAGACATCTATAGTTTTGCTTAGCTTTATGTGAAAAATAAGGGAAAGATACCTATACAAAGTACAATAAATTAATACAGATGCTGATTTAATACTAATAATACTAATACATAGAATTAAACCAACCAAAGCTATTAGGGAAATCAGTCAGAAGTGTGTCTGATCAGTCAGAAGTGCAAGTGTGGCAGAAAATATGCCCCGACAGGAGATACACAAGATTTTTTAGAAGAATGGTGGATAAGACAGTAATTGCAAAAAGGATACCTGCATATGTAAATAATACGCTTATTTTTACAAGACCTGAAATGAAGGACTAAGTCTAATATAAAAGTTCATATCTTAGAAAAGAAGAAGGCTGAAGCAGGCAGTGTTTTTTGGGGGAAGGGATGCTGTTGTAGAGGCACGCCAAGAAAGAAGGAAACTGTCTTTCCTTAACAGTTGTAGGCAGAATTTGTACCAGAGCCATGATACTAAGGCTGAATCACTAGAGGATGTGTTTAAAACAGCTTGGTCTATTCAAGTTTTAGAAGAGCTGATGAACTGCAGTTTCAGTAGCGAGAAAAAAAGGAAAAAAAAAAGAAGAAAAGTAAAACTATAGCAAGGCTGGGGCAGGAGGCCCATATGCTGACTTTCTGAGTAGCCTTTTATGTGATAGTAAAGGTAAGAAGCTTTTGCCACTTATTTTTTGCTACTCTTTCATTACATGTGCATGTGGAAAGAAGACAGGATGGTATTAAACTGACATCCTGCCCCAACTGCCAGAATGTCTTGTTATGGCTTCAAAGTCTAGATTCACACAGCAGAAGGCACTGTCTGCTTTACTCACTTGCACACTAGTAAGGGCTCTCATACAGCCTGTGGGAAACCTGGGCTCAAATTCCTCTTCTGCTGTTGGAAGACTAGAAAATATAAGTCTTTTTCATTTCGTTGGTAAGAAGAAACTCAATTGCCAGACTGTAGGGTATTTTGAAATTGAGAACTTCTCAGTCTCTTCTGTTAGTTCTTTTTCATTTCACATGTCATACTTAAATGTTCTTCAAGTTAGAACAAAAATAGCCATCTAGTGCCTTGAACACCTGCCTGGAAGATGGAGAACCTGAGTCTTTTGGTTCTGTTTGATTTAATGATAGACACAAACAGAGTCTGTGTCAACTTGCTCTCACTCTTCAGTGCATGAGCCACGGTGCTGCTCTCATCAGGGCTGTTGCTCAAGGCAACACTACTGATGTTCCCAAAGGAGGAACTTGCTGGTGACACACAAGGGTGAAACCTCTTGATGGGATTCAAACTGCAGTTCTGGCCAAAGGCACTTGCACTTTCTTTTGCCCGTGTGGATCACACTTGGACTTTGGTTTGCAGGTGCCAGCTCTGCTCACTATATTCCCAGCTCCTGCATGTCTTGTCCATTCTCTCTCCAGTCTGACTTATAATCTCTATATTTGACTGGATATTTTCTGTGTTAAATTCCATCTTCTTTTTGATCCTGCCTATGTTATTCTGTCTTCCTCAGAATGACCTGACTTTGTTTTTGACTGTGATTGCTATTTGCAGTACAAGTCTCCAGGAAACCAGCAGGCTCTAAAATTCCCATTACTATTTTTGATATACAAATCCCACATGTTGATGGAAAGATCCAGGGGTAATTGCAAAGACAATATCTCTAAGCTATTGAGGTCTGTTTGATATGTTTTTCTTTGAAGTAGTTATCAATTCCTAGGATGTAAAAAAGTTTATTATGAAAATTTCGAACAGACTATACCATTCTAATAAACTCTTCCTGTTTCATCTTTCCTTTTATGCAGATATCAAATTGCAGATCTTTGTCAGAAATGAGTTATCTCAGCAGGGTGCAGAACAATAATTATTCATGCCAGGGCTGCGGTGATAGACATTACTCATAACGACTCAAATTAATCATAAGGCATATGATTGATGACGAGTACATCAAATTGTGTGGTGTGGACGCATGAGGACTGTGGATATTGTTAAACATGTCTTTGATCCAAAATCAGAGGTGATTTTTTTGAGAGAGCTCAAATCATCTGGCTATTTTATTTAGTCATTAATATGGATCCACATAGCAAATAAAGGCAATCAAAGGCACTTCAGTTGCCACTGGCAACTTTAAAATCTCTGAAGGAAGAGGCTATAAACATTATTGCTTCACCATAGAGTATTGTCAGCGAAACATGCCAGGCATGCCAATATAACATTGTATGCTTAAGACCCATGTATGGGTCTTAAGGTTTTATGGGTGGTGTCTCAAGTCAAAGAGAAATTAAAAAAAACACTTTAGGATTATTTTGATTGGGTAGAAGAAGGATTTGACTCTTCCACTTTTGGGGATTTTGTTTCCTTAATCACATGCTGTTAGCTGATAATGAAGGGTCAGATTGATGCCTAGGTTTATCTGTCCTTACTGAAGCACTGAGTCTTCACATGGCCTCCATACATTTTGGGTTTGCCACACGATGGAGAATAGAGGCTTTTCATTTAGAACTCCTTTCTTTTTCATGTCCTCTGCACACATGAGAAGGGTGTGAAAGTAATCTTGGCTCTCACCCCTCAACATGGCAGCGAGCTGAGCTGAGCTGGCAGGGGTGGTAAATAGTCTATACTATAGAGCATTTGCAGGTTAGTTTCTTTCTGGAGCAAGCAGGCAGCTGAGGCTGAGAAAGGGTTTGGAACTCTCTGAGTCACACTTTCTTCCCTGGCTTGCTCTGGAGGTGCTGTAACTACTTGCTGTCCCAGACATGGGCAATTGAACACAGGCTCAATTTGGCCCTCAATAAAGAAGAAATCACGAGTCTGAGAAAAATTGTTCCATTTCATGAACCAATTTTCTCATGAGAAGACACAGCACATCTACAGAATTTCTGCAAACAGCATAGAAGACAGATGAATATTATCTGTGATGAGAGGAAATGGCTGAATTGCTTATTGGGAAAAATTAGTTTCCTTGATGACTCATTATTTCAAAAATAGCCTGTCAAGTTAATAGGCAGACTTTATTATTATTATCGTTTATTATTTCTATTACAGTAGCACTTAGGGGCTGCAGTCAAAAACTGGGGTCTCGCTGTGCTAAGCACCATGTACAAATAAAATCTTCTGATGGTCTCTGCCCCAAGCAGCTTACTGTTTTGAATCCTGAGACTGCAAAAATTTGGGCATGTATTTTATTTCAAGTCTCTGGGTAAGTATTTTAAAATCACTTCTAGCGCTGTTAATCAATAAAGAGCTTTCTGCGAAGAAACTGCTAACAAATTTTTTAAAGGAATTTTTGATAGCCAAGAAAATAACTTGAAATGGTAGAACCATTCAAAAGAATCCAAATATATGTTTGTCCTTAGCAGTCAGTGGCACAAGAAAACGCATGATGAACTCTGATGAAAAAACATGGACAACTAGTAAAAGTACTGACTGTTGTGGATTTGATTAGTTCCAAAACTTCAAGAGATGCTTAAATGGATAGATTTTAAAATAATAATTTTAGGTTGACAAGACACGTATGGTCAGTGTATATATGATACCACTTGCCAAATAATGAGTTCCTTAACAATAATTTTTTTAGCACTATCACATTAAAAATGTAGCATTAAATGAAGCCATTCAGTACTGGGACCGGTAGAAAAATGTTTTACCAACTATTAGATCTAGGAAATAAAGAGCATATAAGTTCTTAAAAAGCTGATATTTTAATAGATGCTGAATAATAAGCAAATCATTAGGTACTGTGTCATGATGTCTTTACAGCTTTGCCTGTATTTTTAGTAGTAACTATATCTTCATAACTCCCACCTCCATATCTTGTCCATTATTTTTTCTTACTTAATTTGGCAACTCTAATTGATGATAATTTCAGAGTCAGAGAGTCACATTCACCTAGCAGTATGAGCTGCCCACTCCTTGTATTTCAATGGAGGTTTTCAAAGAGAACATTTTGTACGAGTGTATTCACCACTTAATTTAGTATGCTCAAAAATTATCTTGATAGTCTGTAAAAATAACAGTACACCAATTTCAAACAGTCTATTGGCAGAAGTGGAACCACACTTATTTGCCTCAGGCCTGACTTTGACATTGTCTTTTGATATTAGTCTAATTTATATATATTCAATCTTGGGTAGTTTATTTCTTAAAAATGTAGATTTCAAAATCACAGAGGCAGAAGTTATTCAGTATTTTTTCCTGGAATGTAAAAGTGTGAGGTTTTTAAAGCAAAGGTTAAGAGCTGCTTTTACATCTACTTTATATTCCTGTACAGTACACTACCAAAGCTTCTTTTGTGGTATTTCCTGAGTGCAAGTGAGAAAAAACTTCAAAGACAGACTGACGATTTAGACTTTTCTGTTCTAGATTTTAATTGAACTTTTCATTAATATTCCAACTCTAGAGTATCCTTTTCTCTTGATGTTACCTGAAGGCTATTGCTCCTTCCAGTCAATTGCACTGCATTATTTTTTTCAATTGGGTTTTCTTAATGAAGTGTAGTTTATTTACAGAATTAACTGCCCTGTTCCATAAAATTCATTGCATGCATAGAGTGCATCACCAGCCTGTAATGGAACAGATTTCAGGTAAAGGTGAGAATGGAACCTCACAACTTTTAAAGTATTTTATCCCAGTGTCTTAAATGCCTGAACATTTTCTCCAAGTGTATCTTTTTTATAAGCAGAATTAGTCCATAACGTTGCTCCAGTGTGCATTAGCTGCACGTTTTTTTGTTATGTTAAAACATCAAGGTATAGTGAGTGGCCTTATTCCTTGATGTCTGAGGGACAACCATATCATTTTGACATGTCTGCTAGAAAATTATTTTCCAGGATTTTTTCCAGTAATGGTATCCCCCCTCCCAAGTATTATTGACTATCTTTCTATCTTGTACTTCTCAATTAGTTTTGAAGAATGTCATTGTGTACCCTGAGTCTGGGAAGTGAAGTAATCAGGTAATATTCAGAATCACTGGGCCATGTAATATGATTATGAATATTTACCTTGTGATTCTGCTATAGAGGAGAATCAAAGCAGTGGGAAGGGCACATGGAGAAAAATTAAAAAATGAGGTCTCAGAAGTTTATTCTTCTGAAATGAATATTCCTAATTGCAAACCACAGTTGCAGTAACAGAGATTAAAAATAACAACCCTTTTGTGCTTTACAGTACAGCTTCTCTTTTAACTTAATAGATCAGGTAGTAATTCTTCTATCCTTACTCGATATCATCTGCTCAAGCTTGCTCAAAGCTATCATTTTAGATGTGAGGCTACCATAGGAGAATGAATCAAATAATTTTGGAAGAAATTTGTTGGTTAAATCTTTTGGGCAGGTGGGTACTGGTGGTGCAGTTGGTTCTTTGAAGCACTGAGGTTGCCTGATGCTGTACAGCAGTAGCAGAAGAATGTTAGATTAATGGGTGTTTTGTTTGTGCTTACAGTGGCTCTGTAAGAGAGAAAGACTAGGGATAAATTGGAAAAGAATTAAAAATGAGAGTTCAGAGACAATGAGAAACAGAAAACAATCTAAGGACCTCAGAAAAGCCACAGGCTACATAAGGATTGGGTTGAGACGAAGAATCTGAGAAGAATATCGAAGTCTGGTGAAACAAAGCATCTTCAGAGATATGAGCTCCTAAAGTTCTTCTGAAGATTAACCTGAATACATGACAAGTAGTATATCTGTTGGGAGGTCATTTCAGATCCTAAAAACACCTTGAAATCAGCACAGCTTTTTAATGAAAAATTGTGTGCTTATGAATAATACCAAGAACACGAGACTGAGAGGAAGCTATTAGGGTTTATGGGCTACGAGTTCCCGTATCTGCTGATATCAGTGATGATTCAGTCACCCTCTTACACAAACACAATTTACGAGGTTCTATTTTTGTCCACAGAACCTGATGGTGTTCTTATAGGGTGGCTGTGATTTAAGAGAGTATGCATCTCCCCATCAGCAAGTGAAGGCAAAGTGGGTGGGAGAGAGGAGGGAAGGGAAGGGGAAGAGCCATCGTTCATTCCTGAATTCACTGAGTATCACACAGGGCAAGAAAGAAGCAAGAAGGAATCATGGTTCTGTGATGAGAGTGCAAATCGAGTAACTTCTGGGACTGTTCCTGGCATGCTGCATGATGCACTAAGATTTGCTGAATTTACCAGTCCAACCCTACCCTACTCCTACCCCAAAACTTACAATATCTATACCAGGGATATATACTCCACTGAGTGCCCTGGCTACAGTTTCTGGCTAGTTACATGGTCCAAAAGTGCCAGGGAAGCTGGGTGTTACCTGAAATTTCACATATAATAGAACAAAATATTCATAAAATGTGCAGCATCTGTTGTGACCCCTGCATAACTGGTTCAGGTTGCACTGCAACCATGTCCTTCATGAGAAACACCCTGTAACCTCAACAGTCTGGATCAAGCCTAGATGCCTGGCAAGTCTACATACAGTTCATCTTTCTGTGGTTATTGCAAAAAAGTCTTACAACTATTTCTTTCCATTAAAGCCCTGATGAGTGACAAATGCTCTGTTTGCTCCAAGATTGCCTCTTCCTCCTTGGGAAGAGATAGTGCAGCTGAATACAGCTCAGCCTTCATTTGTTTGGAATCACTTCATGCTTTGCTCCTCTGCTGGCTGATTTCTTAATGCCTGCAAATATCATTCTCTCATGGAGGCCTCATTAATAATAATTTTTCTTTTCTTTATTTTCTGCAGGCACATACCAGCTCAGGAAGAGTGGTTTCCAGTGGGAGGTAACCTTTGCCCTTCAGTAGTCTAAGGTTTCCATTGCTGACTTCTTTTCTTCACCAATCACTATTTTTCCTTTCCATGTCTTCTATGAACTGTCTTGATTGCTATTAGATATAACACATTAGAATATGCTGAATGTGACATTTGATTAAGGGATGCCATTGTAAATTATTACCTTTTACAAATTGTTAAAGGTGTGAATGCATAACCACAACAATTACAAAAAATCAAGCGAACTGTCTTACAGAATAGGTATTGTTATAAAATTTATTGGACAAGTCTGAATTTTTGGGTTAATTGGGGTCTGAATTTTTTGGGTTATTTTATAGTTGCATGAGTAAAAGGAAGTCATCAGGATAGAGAGGCTAGATCACCCAGGGGAGGTGCGGGTGCCTGGACGTGTAACCAAAATTTTGAATAGATATCTCAATGAAAAAAAATTGTTACGTCATGTATTTCTAGCATAGGTAAAAGTGAAATAGATGGAAAAGCAAAATTGCCAGTCTTTTAAAAGCGTGACTAAATGTGAGAATGTCTGATTCTCACTAATCCTGCAGCAATAAAATAAGCTAAAAACCCCACATGCATTTACCAGAAATGCTAAGATGCTGTTAACACTGTATAAACAGCTGACTGATTCATCTTGACCATCTCATAAAAAGCCCAAATATTATATTTTTCCATTATTAGATCCTCTACCTAGGCATCTCTGCAGTTAGTCATATGCCTAGGTTTTATCACCACATTTGCTTATTGAGAGATATTGGGGTTTTAATTCTCTTTTTTTTTTTTTTAATATTAGTTGCTATTGAAAAGGGCTGATTGATTTTAAATTCACACTTGATTTTTTAACTCCCTAATGATATAAGGTCTTTTGGAATTCTAGGTGATTTTTCTGTATCATGTTCTTCAGCTTTTTTATCTTTAGTTAGGTACCATTAACCTTCCAGTGATGCCATCTCTGTGTTTTAGACTGGCAAAAGACTGCGTCTTCTGCTTTCTCTCTCTGCTCTGTACATTGACATTTTTCTCATTTATCTCTTTGCATTTAAATAGCACTGGTAATGTTTCTTTTGATGAATGTGTTTTTAAAATAGTCAGTTTCTAATTCCCTTTTTATGATCTCGATATTGTTAATTTGGACTTGCATTTCAAATCAGAAGCCTGATTTGAACCAAAGGGCTGCAACTTTATTTGTAATCATACCTAACTGTAACTAATGGTAGTTATATAAGATGTACCAAGAGCATGAATACAGACTTCAGAGCTTATTATCATGGGTTACTAATTGGAGTTCTTTGGGGAAAGATTAAATAGACATCGTTTACACAGATTTTTACTCTATCAAGATATGGGACACCTTGTTCAATAGTTGAAGGCTATCATACCATAATGGCTTTAACCAGATACTTTGGGTTTCCTCACATCCAGTCTATTCTCTCCACCAAGTCAGTTATCTCAAAAATCAGTTTACTTTCCTATTTAGAAGTCCCAAGTTAAACTGAACAATATCATATTTGCCTTAGAAAACATTGGGTCATAGAAAAGACCCTGCATCCCTTTGATTTATTTAAATTACTAATGTTTAGTTTTCTAAGATCATTATTACAGAATTGGATGCAAGGGAGCTCAGTAGCTGTCTGTCCCCTGTCCCACAACACTGTGATGAAACAAATAGTTTCCACTGCAGCCCAGTAAAACGCCCAGTTCTACTGATGTGCGCAGTGATATATTCCCTCCCTTCTGCTCATCTGCCTTTCTGGTTTCACCATTCTTATGGATTTCTTAAGTATCTACAGCATGACCAACTGCAATTAGATCTTCACCCTCCAAGTGAGTCAATCCTGTCATACAGCTTGCCTATTGGTATAACATCTGCTATACAGAACAGTTACATCCTATATTTAGTAGGTTGAAACCACTACGATACAAAGATCTCTTCATTTCAACTGCAGCAAGCTGGGGAGTCAAATTCCATTTCTGTGCATGAGTAAGAGGCAACTTCCTTATACTCTGCCCGTCAAGGAATTTCTGGTTATCTGGAATGAACCTCAAGTTCCTGAACACTTGAGCAACCAAAGCTGAGACTAAGGTTTGGTTTAGGACCATTCAAACTGAGTCTCAGTTAATTCTGATGATAATTTAATGCTTGTGACACTATGATGCCAAGAAATTCTGCATGAAACAAAGAAATACCCCACTGGAACAGCAAATAGCTGATACTGATTCCAACATCTAGAGTAACACATTCTGTACTCTTCAGACCAAGGTCTACCATCCTGCTTTTTTTCTCAGCTCGGAGTAAAGACACTGAATCACGGGGAGTCTGGGCTTACTGAAACTCTAGCTGAGCCTCTTGCCCAATTTGAACCACATCTGTCATTCTTAACGAAAGGGCCAAGCAGCAGGGCCCCAAGGATCCAGTCAAATCCAACAGTTAAATAGCACGTGCTTAATTTTTTCCTGCATTTATCTTTTCTTTTTTTGCAACAGGATTTACTGGTTTTGAAAGTATACCTTACCTTAGCCTTTAGAGTATGTTCCTTTCTTCTTTCTCAGAGATTGCTCCTTGCTTTCAACTTCATTTTATTTGTAATTTCTAAATAGCAAAGACCAGAAACAGAAGATGCCCTAGTGCAAGAACTAGTTTTAAAATCAGACTGAAGACAAGACAAAAATAAGAAGTGTAGTGACAGAGAACTTTTAGTTCAAAATCTTTCACATTTTGTACACCACAAGCTTTCTTAATTTCTCTTATTTACTTGCGGGCACACAGTACACAAAATCACCTGTGCCAATGATTAGAATTCAGATTACAGAAAAGAGAACAAACATCCACCCTCATTAGTCCAACACTGCTATTGCTCACAGAGAGAGGGTCAGTTTTGGGAGCAAAGTTAAAACAACTTTGTCTTAGGCATACACTGGGTAATGAAACCGCAGTGACATGATTGCTGGTTACTGGAGATGTCCCTTTCTCTCTCAACAGAAAAATACCATTTTTTCATTACAGCTAAAAATTAGAGATAACTAGTAAGTTGGTGTTACAGATTCTCATGCCATAGCTTTTAAAAGCATAGATAAGTCCTGATCTTTTTGCTTAAGTCTGGGAAATTCCTGTTTTACTTGTGGTGGTATTTATCTCATCCCTGTCAGTTTTATGCTGACATTGTTTAAAGCTGTACTACTGATGATTTACAACAGCGTTACAAAGGGGAGAATTAGGTCTCTTTAGTTTCAGAGAGATTTCTCACCTCTTCTCAGAACGAAACTGTCACACACGCAGTAGCACATAAGTTTGATTAATTTAATAAAATGGGCAAGATCCTCATTAGTTGGTGTAGCTCCTTTGGAGTCAATAAAAGTAGATCGTAATTTGATGTCACTTGGTCTAGCTCCACTTCCAGCGATAGACCTATCCTTGTTTATACCAGCTGACAATTTATCCAGTGTTCTGGCACAAATAAATACGATTATTTTGTAACTAGTTTTATTTTTAGGTTGTTGTTCTATCTCTTGTAGGTTGCTCAAAAGTTTCTACCCATTTAATCTATCTGCTTTGCTTGCTGTGAGTCTATTCCTCAAAAAATGTCTAAGGCAGGGCAGCAGCCCACACATAAGCACAAGCGAGACAGAAGGAGAAGGAGTGAAAACAAGAAGTCAGTGGAGCAGTGCCAAGTTTCACTAGTTGAGGATCTGCTCAGAAACGTTTTCAGTGCTTCTTTCAGTCTTGCTAATGCTGGTGTGTAGCTTGAGTCTTTGGTTTGAGTCCTCTGGGAAATACACTAACAATAAGAATAGAAAAGCAATTTAGGTGGCATTTTTGATCATCATTGCTGTCAATCAACCCAGGGCTTGGCATTAACATATGCTCTTCAGAGGAAAAACTAATCTACTCCATTTGGTAACATATTAAAATCGTTAATATTACAAAAATGAGACTGAAAACCTGAACTCTTTTGTTGGAAGAGAGGGTGAAAAATGCATTTAGTGTTCTTTTTTTTTGTTGGAAAACCATGATTCACTGAAACAAGACACTACTGATAGGAAAATATTTTTAAAATGCATTTTTCACTTCCAACTTCTAGGAATAAGTCTAATATTAGTGAAATGCTCTATGTTAATTTTTTAAATTAAAATCTCATTTCCAATTTCAAGAGCTGTTTTATTTATAATTTTAAGCTAAATATAGTAAGAAGAGAAAACAAACTGAAATACAAATAAAACAATCAAACGCTACAATAGACTTATGCTGAGTTTGTTTTCAGTTCATTGTTTTTTAGATGTTTTCAGGGCTTTGACTTTTTTCATCCAGAGTCAGGCTGAGAAATTTTCTCCAAATCTCAATTTTCTTCCAGGAAAGGAAGAAATATTTGGTGTCCAGTTCTAATCAGTCCCTTTACAATTTTTAAGGCTGAAAAGGAATCTCTATAGTCAAGTTACCTAGATAACACAGGTTGTAGACACCGGAATGAAAAATAAATTATTTTATAAATACTTTTCTGCAATTATATTTCTTTAAATTCTGACAGTGATCTATCTACATTAAGCTCTAAGCATTATCAAAAATGTGATTTCTTTCTGATCATATCTGCACTGAACAATGTTGTATGTTATGACATACGTGACTCAGCCCAACCATATATAACATGTATATTTCATTGCTTCACTAATAAGAAAACTGCAAGAAAGCCAGTACTGGGTTTAGCTGAGATTCTTTTTTAGTCATAGGTTCTACAGAAACCTAGTGCCATGAAAAAACTTACTGAAGCTCATCAGGATCTTTATTCAGTATATGTTTTGTAAATGGATGCTTAGTTTATCCACAGCACAGGATTTTTGAAAAATTAAGTGTAGTGCAGAATTAATGAAAAAAGTGACTGTTCTGTTATCACTTTTGATGGTTTCACAGTTGGATGACAATTATTGAAATAGATTATATTTTAAGAGTACTTCTCCTCCTGAAAACTTTTAAGAAAAAAATTCCTATAGAGTTGGTCAAAATGAAGTAATTTGAAATTCTATACTGAAAAAGAGATATTTCACACAAACTCAAAAATTACCACCACTTTACCCATCTCCAGTGTTTAGGTAATTGTGAGTAGATCTTTTTTAGAGAAACAAACAAAGGCATAAATGATCCGGTCTCTAGAATTTTAGCTTAATAGATTGAGGCTGGGAAAACTGTTTTTTGTTGGAGTCAGTAATCATCAGAACAAATTATTGAGAGAGTGCACCATAATCTGCAACCTTGAAAGCAAGACAGTACACTTCTTTGGAAGGTATGCTGTGGGTAGAAAGTAACGTGGGAAGCATGCTGGGCTCCGCTCTGGAGGAAATCCAACAGGGCAGTCGAAGCAGTCTCTTCTGGGTTTAATTCTGAGAAACTGCGAGTCACACTTGATTCCCCCCAAATGACAATTCCTGTATCTCACAGTTAGTGACTCTTGTGTTATATTATTTCCACGGCAGAATAAAATTGAAAGTGTTGCATGACATGTACTAAACAGAATGTGTTAAGATGTCTGTCTTAGTTACCCAGAAAAAAATCTGGAGTAACTCAAGAATTTGGCTCATTGATTTTAGACTTTACACTTAGCAAAATGTAAAGGCAAGTGTAACTGAAGAAGTATCAAAGTCACTTGGAGTTAATCTGTTTTAGGTAAACTGATACAATGTTGTTAAATCATATTTATAAAAAACCACAAAGGGCTCAAGAGAATTGGTAGAGAGAGCTTAAAAACATGCTTTTTTTTTTAATGAGTCAGAAGAAGAGCTGTCCTTTCTAAATATTCTGTTACTTCCAACTGCCTAGCTTAGTGCCTACTGCTGTGATGCAGAGATTTGGCAGAGCATAAATATTTTTTAAAGCTTACTCATTAACACCTTGGGCCCATCCATCAGCATGATTGACACCAAGAGACAAAGCAATTTTTTTTTAATAGGACACAACATGTACGAAAGGCTTTCTGTGGGTTAATGCAGCACACCTGACAGATGTGTGAGTCATTTGACACAATGGGTGATATTCATGAACACTCTATCACCTTGCAATCAACTCAGTATAGCATTCCTTCTTATTTTCTGAATCCCTCTTTCTTCAAAATAAAAGGAATTTAGGAATAACTGCACAAGATTCAAAGCAAAATCATTTATATGCTCCAACCCTGAGATGCTACTAATAAAGATGTTCATGACATTATCTGAAATGTTATTAGGAAAATAATAAGGACTTCCTGAACTGTGTCTAAGAGATAGGCTTCATGTGTTCCATGCCATGCACTTTGTATTATTGCACCAAATGAATCCAGCAAAGACTAATTGGCATGAGTGAGTAACATAGCAATGCAATAACGATAACTTGTCACCTTTTGCTCGCCCGCTCAATATTGTCTCTAAATGGTAATAGGTTTCATTATATCCTGCTGCATTTCATGGAAATTCAGCAGACAGAATATGCAAAAGTGAGAGAATCACAGTGGGTTTTAAAGTAACATTACCTTTACGAGGGAGGAAAAACAACAAAACGCCCAAAAGAAAATATCCCTTGGTTGAAAAACAAGTCTATGAGAAATAGACACTATGAATGTGGAAACTTTTAAAAATCTCAACTTTCTTTTAAGTGATCTGGAAGTCTTTTGCCAAATGTTTCAGATGGTTCCTTTGCCTATCTGTAGTAACAAGGGTGGCTGTATTCTGTGGCTTGTCCTGTGAACTCAGACTGTGCAAGCTAGCCTGATCCACAGTCATGTTCATCATGTGCGTCAAGCCCTGCTTCCCATCGTCCATCATGTGTTTTCTGGATTTTTGTCCGTGGTGCTTGAATCCCATCTTCATGAATCTTAGCTTGATCCAAACAGTGGCATGTTTTCACTTACTCTGTAGCTCTGAGATGAAGCAGTTATCTTCTGCATTGGTTACAAACCCATTTCCTTCTAATAACCGAAGCATTAGGCATGGGTAGCCACAGTTTATTTTGAAGGACTGAGCTCTCTTCTGCTGTGGCTGATGAAATCCTGTCTGGACAATCAATATATGGCTGCCCAGAGCACTGATTTATACTTGCAACAATTGAGGAATGAGAATGAAGAGCTTATCTGAAAGACTGAAGACCAGAGGACACTGCAAATTATTTAGCTATCAGTCTTGCAAAACACTGTACAGTGCTGCCTGGTACCTGCTGTGTTCTCAGAAGCTTCCTGAAGTAGAATGAGGATATTGATGAACCATTTTATCAATCTGCAAAACCAGAAAGCATCCCTGTAGATGATACGACCCTCAAAGTCCAAGAAAGCTAAGGAAATTAGGAATGACATCTGTTGTCACGTAAAAATAGTCACAATAAAAAAGCGCAAGTAGAATACCATAAAAATGGTGTTTTATTTAGCACAAACAGTTTTCAAGCAGTCAAAGCCAAAAGTGCAGAACAATACTAAAATAGGCAGAAATATAAAATTACTAAAGTAGCAGAAAAAGTGGCAGACCACATCAATGGTTACAATATCTGAGTCCTCATTTGCCCTCTTGTTCTCCTTTCCCTTTCAAAATCTCCATATAGGTGCAGAGCAATCCACGCATGGAACGAAGGGTGACTGCCTAGATCTGCAGGCTCTAATAGTTTTCCAGAAGCATTTGAGGAAAAAATGATATGAAGAATTCTTAATACTAAATTTGGTAGCCAGGGAAGCTTCAACATGTTGAAAGGCATGTGAACTTTGTCCCCAGGGGATCAGCGCAGTGATCCCTGCTACCTCTTCCATTGGAACCATCGCATGCTCTTATTTCTGGACTTCAGACTTGCTTGTTGGCATTACAAAAAAATTCAGTACCCAGTTCCATGTCATCTCTTTCCACTGAAACTCTCTAGGTTTTGCTGTTCCCCTCTCCCTTCCTTCCATGCCAGGTTTCTCTGCACCAGCTCCTCCCACAGTCACAGTGGCACTGGGTGTTCCATGCTTCCCTTCAGCATTTCAGGCTGAAGTTGTAGTGCTCTTTTTTTAGCCCTTTTTAGCCCAGCTAGGCTCCTCTAGATGTCTGCAATGGGAAGTAAACACGGTGTCATGCAATATTTCTATTTCTTGGTGTTTCATAAACATATGTGCGGGAGCTTTTTTGGAAGCCTGGGAACTATCCGAACAAATTAGAGAACCTTCTCAGTCACATAGATGGTATGCCAAAATCTCACCTAGAGCTAATCTGAACAATTAGGATCCCTACTACATGAAAAGTCTACTAAAGGTAGTAAATGGGATCTGTTGCAACTTATACTGATGTTCCAGAGCTTGGTAGGGTACTAAAGCAGATTCTGCCGCATATATCATATTCTCCTTGTGTCTGTATCTAGGATCGAATTCTTGTCTGGTTGCATAAACAGTGCACACCCCTTCAAAAAATAAACAAAAGCAGAGTTTTCAGGGCATTTCAAAAGAGAGCAACCCCTAAAATCCTGAATTATTCCACGGAACATTGTTGGCTCATCCATATTTCCTTCTAGCGACATGCTACTAACCATGGGGCGCTGCCCTGTATGCTGGGAATGACAGTGGCAGTGGTATTAGGAACATGGTGTTTCTCAGCTTGCTTCAAATCACATTCACTACTCTTTTGTTAAAAGCTTCACAGAGATGTGGAATAACCTTTTTTAGAGATTGATGTGTGGGAAAGAACAGAGTAAGAGGGATCAGCTGTGACTGAGTTTGATTCGGTTGGAGGAGAGGTGGAGAAGCTAGGGCTTGGACTTTTTAGCAGTGAAACCAGGCCTTTAAAGCTTCATGTTGTTTTTGGCAGACATTCTCCTCCTCCCCATCTTATTTACACTCTCTGTTCACGTCGGCTTCTCTTTGCAGCCTGTTATTTGCAGAGCAGAGCTTCTTTGCACTTCCTTCTGCCAGCCTCCAGCTGATCATGAGCCACAGAACAGTCACCCAGAAACCTGTCACCACTGGAATGGTGCACCAGAATGGGGGATACGGAGTTGGACAGCAAACCCTGTACGACAGGCTGTGGAAGAGGCTGAGTCAGCCCCTTGCTCAAAAGGCCATTATAGCATTCAGTTGCTGATCTACTTGCCATGTGTGATTGCACATTGCTGTTAAAATGGCATATTGGCCCTAATCCTGAAAAGCTTTCAGACATGTATGCATTCAGTGAGATAAAAGACTATAGGGAGATGCCTAGATTTCCTATGAGGACATCACATTGGTAAAGAAGGATAGGTGCAGTGATCTCGAAGTATTTTGTGATACAAAACTGTGGGCAAGAACATAAATGCACATATATGTAATTTGCACATATATATATATATATA
>NW_009236090.1:2832-11716 GCF_000690835.1 Fulmarus glacialis | reverse complement strand
ATATTAATTTTGATTCTAAAAAAGTTAAGTTCTTCAAGAGGAAAATTAAGGCATTTTATCCAAGGCAGATTGACCATAGTTGTATGAATTCTGTTATCACAAAATGACATAGAAACTGGAAGCAAAAAAATCCATGTTGAAAATATGTGGACAGATATTTCTTGAAGAAGATTTTTATTCAGAGGACCTCCTGCTCTTGAAGAAGAAAGCAGTGGATTTTCCCTGGAGGTATGTTGCCATTTCTTTAGTACCTAAACTCAGATGTGTCCCAGAGCGATTAGTACGATTGCAAAATGTAGACAGCAGGTTAATGCTATTCATCTAACAATTTTTTATCACTTTCTGAACTAAATTCCTTACACAACTGAGCAGTAAGCTGATGCATAACTAAAAAAAACCCCTCTCCTATCTTGGTTAGTATCTCACAGGAAGACTGGCAAAACAAAGAACCCAAATGTTCCAGGTCTTGGTTCTGTTCCATAATAATTTTCACAGAAGACAAGTGTCACTGTGCAACTGCCATTCAAGTTAAGAGGAGTCTGCATTTCGTTTTGACTTTGAGGTGTCAATGTGCTGATTAGTTTTCTGATACAGCTTGGTTGTCAACATTTAAAACATTTCTTGGAAGAAGAAAAATAATTTTGAACAGAAGGCATTCTGTTATACCTATATTTATACATATTTCCCTGCACCCTCAAAACCCAGTTTTAAAGCGGCTTATTGGAAGAGCTGTCACCATCACCTTGGAAACTGGTCCATTGACAGCATGTATCAATCAGTCGTCTCACAAGTATATAGCTTTTCTTTTTTTTTTTTTAAAGCATGTTTGAATAGTTTCATTCTTTCCCTGAAAAAGGAAAAACAGGCTAAATTCACCATAGACATTTTAGAGGGTGGCATCCCTCATCAAACAGAATAACTGACAGATTTTTTTTTTTTAATTGCAAGTGAGGTAGGTCATAAACTTGTAATCGGGGTGCTTGCATGGGAGGGAGAAGTTCCAGTCTGTGCTCCACAGGCTGCTTCTGTTTCATGTGAAACAATCTTTGATGGTTAACCTATCTACCTGGTTTCTATTTGTCAAAGCATTTTTACTGTCTCCTTTTTTGCTGCAGGAGAGGAGAGTACCTTCTTTCTAGAACAGCTGGTAGCTTTAACATGCTCTTGGGAGAGATGTAGCTGTGAATCCCTTCAGGCTGAGGAATGCAGTGAAAGTGGCTCTTCTGCATTTTTGGAAGGTGATCTATTTATGTAAAAGGGTGAGGCTGTGTCATACAGTACCTGTGCTCTCCAAGGGGAAGAAAAGCAAGCTGTTTTGTTTTTGGAAAGGAAGAGCTGAAGCTCTGACTTTGGAGAGCACATGGCGCCTGGCAAAGCACAGGGTTTAAGACATGTACCTGCCCGCATCAGCCTTGTTGCACTGGATACCTACCTCTGCGATGCTCAGGGGTAATCCCGAAGTACCTGTCTCAGCGTTACGATTTCTGTTCCAGGACTTTGACCTCTCAAGCTGATCACTTCAGTGCTCATCACTGCAGAGTAAACCCAGTTTTGGAATTGGGCTTTAATCAATCAGTACTTGTGAATATGAGGCTGATGTCAGATGGGACTGTAAATACGGGTTACAAGTTTTTTGCTTCTGGATAAGAAAAATGAAGATATTTCCCTACGTTAGAAGGACAGCTAGAAGAAAAATACATAAAGACAGCATCCTTCTTGCTAAAGTATCCAAACACTTTCTATGGAAATAGTACTGAATGTTACAGGTCTATCATGAGCAAAGTGCATGTTCTGCATATTTGTCTAGGGATACCATCAACATAAGTGATTTCTGATTATATTATTGCTTGTTGTTATAAGTAGCACCTAAAATGCCTTACAGAAAGAGGATTAAAGGAAAGAAATGTGTTTGCCTTTTTTAATTTGACTATGCTCTCTTGGCAGTGCTTTGTGCATGGCCAGATTCGTTTTCCCTATGAAGTCAATTATTCAGTCTCTCCTTTTGTGTGCTGGTCTTTTACAAAGCAACAGGGGACAGATAAGTGTTTTAAAATGTGATTGTAAACCCAGAGAAATTGGCAAGGGGACTCAGCAGCAGGTAAAAACTTCCACAAGTGCTTTTAACTCTTTGTTTTAGATCAGGCTCGTTTTCAACTTAATGGCATCTGTGAGCAGATCCTTGCCCAAGGCACCTCTCTGTGGCCTGTGGGGGCCTTGAAGACTCACGGTCTTCGTTTCCTCCTCTCAGCTCCTTTCAAAGAAGATTGCACCTATATATGAATATTTACATGACTCCAAACACAGGTTGTGTCAAGCCATTGGGCCCAATCTACTTCCAGAATATACTGACAGCCTCTCTCCTGACAGGTGATTCTGGTGGCTTTCTTGGCAGTCTCCTTCAGATAAGGTGAGCTGTGAAAGTGTTGATGAATTTAGACATTAACATATGCCTAAATTCATCATCTCTGTGCTCCAGGATACAGATATCCCCACACTCCTCGTTCTAGAGCAGTTGTTCTCAAAGAATCGCTTAAAGCCCCTACAGATTTA
The DNA here is from genome assembly GCF_000690835.1 of Fulmarus glacialis. Taxonomy (NCBI): domain Eukaryota; kingdom Metazoa; phylum Chordata; class Aves; order Procellariiformes; family Procellariidae; genus Fulmarus; species Fulmarus glacialis. Next base: position 9,166 of record NW_009236090.1, on the reverse strand, counting down.
ACCATCTATGCTACTCTTTGGGATGACAGGCCACACAGAAATTGGGTCACAGTCAGAAATCACTTGAGGTGCCGTGCTAGGGGATCAGGTTCCTTCTCTGCAGGTCAGGAGCTCTGCAAGATGAAGAATCAGGAATCCCGAATCACTGCCCTGTAAGGCCCTGAACCAGGGTCTTCCAATTACCCTCACTGAGGTGACAAGGAGGAATCCTCCTAGAGCAGTGCAAGGGAAGGAGCTAGTTCTCGCTGGCTGGAAGAGAGGGCGAAACGCACTTGTCCTGCTCAGGATCCCAAGAGATGGAGAAGTCCACAACCCCACTCCCTTTCCCCCCCGCAGTCTGTGAATGACCTTCAGAGCCTCAACGGGCTATGCAGCAGAACAAGAATTAGCAGATAGCAAGTTTCCTCCACCTCCAAAGCGGACAGTCCCTCTGGATACAGTACTCCTTTAAGGGTTTTACTAAATCTGCACGTGAGCTCAATCTGCCCAGAGAAGAATTTCCATTCGTGCAGATGGTATCATTTGGCAGATCACTCTGATGTTGGCAGCATCGCAGGGGTCATATTTGTGCACAGATGGACTGTTCTTCATCTGTTTCTTTATTGTAATAGACCCAAATAGGTTTTCCCACAATAGTACCCACATATGCGCATTACAACTCTCCTGGTTCCTTGTCAGACAACTTATTTAGTGAGAGCACCAAAAAATTTCTCTCCTTCTCTTTGTTCACATATCAACTCCTCTTTTATCTATATCTTTGTTTTGGGGATGCAGGGTGAGGACTAAGTAGAGCTATTGAGGACCTCGGTATTCCTGAGCCATAAAATCTGGTGGCATAGAAGTCATCACCAAGATGATATTCAGAGCACTGCTGTGAGCTCAGGGGTTTCTTGTGTATAGGCGTTTTTTTGTGGCAAATATTTTTTGCACATTGCACATATTAATCACAGCTCCCTCATAAACCAAGAGCACTTACAGCTGACGTGAATGGACATTGGAGGGATTGGAGAGGCTGGGGAATCGATAATTCAAAACTGGAGATTTTGAATCCAGAGCAATGATTCATCTCTAGTAGTAATGACCAAAAGCTATTATCATTTGACAGCTGTTTAGAGAATTATGTTATATTATTATTTAGTGGTGAGATATTCATACTTTTTGAAGCATCTGTTGTCACTTTCACTTGCAATCTCAGTGTGGCAGCAATGAACTGAGTAGATTTCTTCAGAAGTTGCCCTGCCAGGACTGGTTTAGGGCATAGCAAAAGGACATTTTGGAAAACTTGCACTGCTTCTATTTTGCTTTGCACAAGCAGTTGCTTTGTTAATAGCAAACTTTATCCCTGCATGCCTTACATTTTGTTAATGATAAACCTGTCGTCTTGTAATGAAACTGAGACTTTTTCAGTCTCCAGGTTGATAGCAACTTTGGCTTTTCCTTCTCACTTGCTAATCTAATCAACGTAGTCTAAACTTCTCTACTCAGATGTCACAGGTAGTGCAAATATTTCAGTATGGGTATTGTCTGCTGTATATATGGCTGTGAAAGAAGTGTACACTGTGTGTAAATGAGGTCAGAATTGCTAGGGAGCTTGGACAGTTTATTTCTTGACATTTATATACCCAGACTCCTAAATATAGTGTCTCAGTAATGTAACTTTTCTGGACATGTGAGACAGCATACAAAGTAGCCATTTTTTCTCAAAAAAAGTACTGTTTGAAAGGAAACTGGCTGTTTGTAATGTAAACATTGCTGAAAAGGCAATTCCTTCTACAACTGCTTCTAAATGAAAAATACTCTTTTCATTTACTGATTTATTTTTAACCTTTTGATAGCCTAGTGAACAAAGGGTATGAACTGGGTACCGGACGAAGCATTTTGAATCAAATCAGGAAGAAAGTGTGAGTGAAATTCCAGTATCAACTCTTAAGTAACTTCTTGGCTGTACTGGGTAACAGGGAGAACAAAATTGCTGACTGCAGCTAAATAAAGGTTACTTGGGAAATATATAAAAACTCAAAACCAACAAAAACCCCAAACTTTAATTTCATATCCATCTGGTAAGTCTTCGTAATCAGTCCCTAATTATCTACTTGTTAATACATTTCTGGTTACTCTGACACCTTAGGAATTTTTCTATGCATAGATTTCTTGCCCAAGGCTACGGAAAATTATACATGCTGCTATACATGCTTGGATACAGCTGGTTTCTGGTTTGGGGTCATTTTTTTTTTTTTCCATCACAGTTACTGAACGTATCTGCACAAATAGCTACACTGAATTTTACTTTTTCAGTAGAAGTCCAGAGCTTGAAAAGCAGTTTAAACCAGAATGTTCCTAGCAGAACCGCAGCTACAGGGAGCAAAATATTATGGAGAAGACAACAGGGGATGCAATCTGTAATGTAGTTCTGTAGCATGTTACCATATGATGACGTATTGATGGAGAGATACAGACCAAAAGTTAAAACGCTTCTTGTGCTGGTGGTTTTGTTTTGAGGGCATTTAGCCTCTTCTTGTTGAACAAAGGACAAATCTTTCCTCCTGATTTTGAAAGGCATACTAAAGGCTGTTTCAGTCGCTGGAAGGTTTGTCCTCTCCTTAGCTCTGACTGATGCAATGTGGCAGGCATTTCAGTCGGCTAACTTGCTGACGGGTTTCCTCAAATTAGTCTCTAAGAGCTGAATTTCTTTTCCAGATTATTTGAAGGTTTTAGCAGTTTGTGAAGCCACATAGGAGAGGACTTCCCCAAAGAGACTTACTACAGACTAGTTGTATAGGTTCAAGTCAACAAGCCAGCTGACACCAAAGCCTCTCACAGATTTCCCATTAAAAAAATGTATTTGCAGGAGATGGATTCTAGAGAAGATTTTACTTCTTTCATTCTTCGAATACTGGAGTGATAAATACCCTAATAACTGTGAATCCTAAGACCCAAAGAACACTGCAATATGTGTAGTGTACTGGCATAGTAAAATACCAAAATATTCTTCTGCCCACCAGAAGGTAACAAGAGCTTAAGATATGGGTATTGTTTTCTCTGAAGATGAGTAACAGCCATGCTGAAGCTGAACTGTATCGTAAGTAAGAACAAGCACAGGTTGATGATGTTTTTATCACAAGAATTAAGATGGTCGATTTAAATAAGTTTTAACAAGCAACAGTTTGTAGATCTGGGTTTACAAAGCCCAATCTCCATCAAAGACAGCATGGTAAAATGAAGGGAATTTTAATTATAATTTAATTTTAACCCAAAGCACAAGCCATCCTAGCCAATTTTAGAGATATAACAGAACATAGAGGAGAACATAAATTAATTAATTCCAGCACATATACGAAGAATCACTTCATATTGTGAGAAACAGAGAAGGACTGAGGCAATGTAAAGGCTGCAACTATACCAGCTAACCATTCTCTAGCCTTGTTATCTGCCCTATTTTGTACCATTTTAATGACAATGGGAATAGTTCTATAGCTGTGTATATAATAGCTGGTACTCAACTGTGACTGAGTTTGACTGAGGCCGACAGCAAAGATTTTTGGAGTAAGTGAGAAAAATGAAACCAAATGGCAAGTAAAGGTAGAAGCGTCTTTCAGTTTTGAAGGAAAAAAGGGGATTTCCTTTGATGACTCCACCCTTCAAAAAATATTTGAATAGAACAAGATTAAATTACATTTGGAGTGAGTCTAAACTGAATAATCATGCATTGCAGGCCTAATTCTAAGTGTACGAAACACAGGGGATGTGTGCAAGGTGGTGTGGAGAGCTGGTGTCGTGGTTTAACCCCAGCCAGCAACTAAGTACCACACAGCTGCTTGCTCACTTCCTCCCCGGTGGGATGGGGGAGAGAATCGGAAGGGTAAAAGTGAGAAAACTCATGGATTGAGATAAAAACAGTTTAATAGGTAAAGCAAAAGCCACACGTGCAAGCAAAGCAAAACAAGGAATTCATTCACTACTTCCAATCGGCTGGCAGGTGTTCAGCCATCTCCAGGAAAGCAGGGCTCCATCCCAGGAAAGCGGGGCTCCATCACGCTACTTGGGAAGACAAAACACCATCCCTCCGAACATCCCTCCTTCCTTCTTCTTCCCCCAGCTTTTTATTGCTGAGCATGACATCATATGGTATGGAATATCCCTTTGGACAGTTGGGGTCAGCTGTCCCAGCTGTGTCCCCTCCCAACTTCTTGTGCACCTGCAGCCTGCTCACTGGTAGGGTGGTGTGAGAAGCGGAAAAGGCCTTGACTCTGTGTAAGCACTGCTCAGCAATAATGAAAACATCCTGTATTATCAACAGTTTTCAGCACAAATCGAAAACATAGTCCCACACAAGCTCCTACGGAAAAAATCAACTCTACCGCAGTCAAAACCAGCACAGCTGGAAAACCTGAGGTTGTTTGCCTTCAGCTGCATGCAACCTGCCCATTGTAAAGTATTGAGGCAGCCTGAGCAATGGAAAAGAAATGCTGCTGACATGAAAAAAAGAAAAAAAAGTGACAAGTAATCTATCTGTGCACAGGGAGGTACCCAGCGCCACAACAGTGGCTGAATTTAGTGTGTCCCATTGGGTCATCATCTTCTTTGTTCACACTTATCAGCCTGGACAGTGTGCCCAGCAGGCCTCATAAGAGTGTTAACTTGTGTAATCTGGTGAAACTGGATGCTGGGACCCTGCCCCATGCTGCCTGTGGCCATCTGAGGGGGGAACTGGCCCAACCTGGGAGGTCCCGAGTGCTCATTCACACCCCAGGACAGCTGAACAGACCCATACATGCCCCTTGTACACCATGGCTTGACTGCACAGTCTCCTCATGTAGACACACATTCTCATGGCACCAGCTGGTCATTAAAAGACACCCCTGAGCTCCTCCTCCTTTGGACAAGGTAGGTGAGAAACATGCCAGGATGGTCTGATATCTCCAACTACAGCAACTGTGCCTGGATTAAGAAGAGTTGGGGAAGGGGTAAGTATAGGGGGAAGGAAAAATGTTGAAGAAAGCCTACCACAATGGCCCATGATAGTTCACAGGCAGGTGTTCTTTCTTTGGCTGTGAGCTGCTTCTGGGGATCCTTGGCACCATGGTTGTGCGCAACACTGAGATCCCTCACTTGGCCTGGGCAGCCTCTCACAGAGCAGTGAGGGTTGCTTTGAGGACAATGGAGGAGATACGGAAGATTTGGCACTGGAGCAAAGCTTGTGGAGCAGCTGATGTGACAGTTGGTCAGAGTACGTCTGGTTTGCATGGTCTGACCAGGCTTTGTACCTGGTGTGTGCCACTAAATGCCCACAAGATGGTGGGAAGGACAGGAGCAAAAGAGACTGACTGAGAGCTGTCGGGCTAGAGACAGAACACTCACGATACTGAGAGAGAGCACCCGAATGAAGTGCATGGAAGTTGCAGGGCGTACGAAACTCCTCTCTTGGGAACCATGGCTGATGAGGATGTTTCCATGGTCTCTACCAGGCTGAGCAAAACCCTGCTGCAGCAACGTAATGTGACTACTGAGATTTGTCAGCAATAGGCGTGCTGTTTCTCCACCATCTCACTCTTCACAATGAAGGGGGCTTTGTGTATTCTGAAAACACCTCGCCAGTGGGCGCTCAATAGGGCTTCAGAAGAACCTAGATACACCACTGTTTGTCTCCAGCTTCTTGTCTATGCCATCAATATGGCAGTTAGGGGGTGATGTATGGGCTCTGAAATGCAGTGGAAGAGAAATCTCCTGCTTTACAGTGGTAGTATGAGACAGGAAAGCCTATCAGAACAAGAAGAGGAGCTCTTTTTGAATTCTGCAGTCTTTGTGGAAACAGCTTTCAGCATGAAGGTGCCTGATGCTGTGTAGAGTACACGTGCTCTGGAGGTCCCCAAGGGCTTGCCAAGGGGGCTTGGGCAGGCACCCTGCTCCAGGGAATGTAGAGATGCCTGCATTCACATAGGAGTAGTCAATCTTTTGCTTAATTTTTGCCAATATGAGTTATTTTGTAAAAGGACCCAAAATGGAATACAGGCCTAATACAAGCTGACTTTATAGACACTAAGGTAAAGCCAAGTCGAAGTAAATGAGAAGTGATCTTGTATTTTTTATGCTGCAAAGGTCTGAGATGTTCTGACAGGCACCCAAGACAAGGATTTTAGTCATCTGTAGGTATTTGTGTCTTGGAAAGGGAGTAGAAGGGAAAAAAATGGAAGATAAAGGCAACTAGCTTCCTAATGGTGAGATTTGTCAGAATTTCCATTGTCAGATTCTGTTTACAGGTTGTAAATATTCCCTCTGGGCTGATACTTAAAATTCAAGGTCATACACAGGAAATTATATTTATCTTTACTAAATT
>NW_009236090.1:2487-2816 GCF_000690835.1 Fulmarus glacialis | reverse complement strand
AAAAATTGTAATCACAAGAAAATCCTCTGGAGCGTAAGAATTTCAGGTACTTCTGAATTTTTTTTTTTTTTTAATCTACATTTTCTTTCTGCCTGATAAACATGGCATATGCTGAATATTCTAAAGCCTTGACCTGTTAATCTAACATTAGTAGTAAAGATATATTGAGAAGTAAAGTACTGAAAGTCTTTCACCTATGAATGCACCTTTTCTTGATGACATTTTCTGTTATTTTGCTTGTCAGGCTCTGTAGCGTTCAGTGTTCCTTCTTTATATTTTATTACAAATAAGTGTTATCACTATGCAAATAGAGTAATCATTTGGTTCAT
>NW_009236090.1:0-2463 GCF_000690835.1 Fulmarus glacialis | reverse complement strand
TACACAATAATAAATATATCTTTAAAATTCCCTATTTTTTAAGGTAGTGTAGCAATTAAAATGCACTTAAAGATTCCTTATTTGCATGCAAATTGTCACGATGGAGGAGAATGTGAGGATATGCAAAATAATATGTAATTTTCAATTACATATATATCTGTTATTATTATAAATTTCTTCCAACATTTTTTGACTTCTGATAGCATGTCATCATTCTTCTTGTGATTTAGAATATAATTTCTAATTTAGATTACTAAGGAGTAGAGAATTTTATAGTCTCCAGTATCTTTTCCCCTCTAATTCCAAGTTAAGCGTGAAAGAATTCATCTGTATGGGGCCAGTCAAATTGTCTGTGAATAATTTTCTGTTAAATAGCATACTGGCAAGAGTTCTTCATTTCCCAGAGTATTTTAACTGGTGTTTACTGGAGCTGATTGAATACTGTACATTTACTGTATTGACACAGTTTGACGGTATGACTGAATACATTATTCAATTAATCATCTCTGTAATATTAGACCAGCTCTAGTTTTTGCTCAGAGTAATAGTCCTGATGTGAATTCACTTACCTAGGAGCTGTCTGTGGTTTGATAAAACTTTTTCCCTCACTTATTCTGATCAGAATAATAGACATTATGTTGTTGTTCAAAACAGATTGTTTGATTTGGGATTTTGGTCCCCTTCAACTGTGTGTTTAAGAAAAAAATCCTCTTTTATTATGGGTTTCTAAAAACTTGTTCTGGGTAAATTCTAGAGCTTTCTTCTTCGAACTGGGGGTAGAGACACTAGTGCCTGACTCAATTCTTCCTCTTCGTTGGAAGTATTTCCATTAATTTCATGGATGATGTGTCTTTTTTTGAACAGCACCTGTAAAGCCTGACCAAACTGTATATATATATTTTTTTTTTCTCCAAAGTGTATTAAAAACCAAAGAGTGTTACGGTTTAATTTAAACATAGCCTGCCTTCTTTTTTAATTACCTGCTTTCTCAATGTCCATTATACCAACATTTTACTTGCATCACCCCAGAGCAGGCTGCTTGCACAGGTTGGTGAAGGACAACTTTGCCTACCCTGACCATTGTCCAAAGGGTGCATAGAAATATATCGCAGTCCTGAGGGATGAGGTGGCTATGCCACCCTGAGCATTTCAGCAAAATGCCATTTCACATAGGAAGGCAGTGTATCTTGCCTCATTCGTCAGGATTTCTCGAGTAAATTGTCACTGGTAGCTTATTGTGGAAGGAGAGGTTTACACACAGAAGACAGAATGTCCTGCCAGAAGCTCATAAATTAGGCCATGAATCAGAGGGCTGTCAAGATCCCAGACACAGCTTATCATGGTGGTGATTAAGAATGATGCAACAAGTGAGTTCTGAAGGCAAAGACTAGACTTAAAGCAGGAGGCTGTGATGTGATCCTTTACACTGGTGTGGTAAGTATGCGTGGTCACACAAGTCTGTTTGGGGGGTGGGTCATTTTTCATCATAAGCACCAGAAGTGGCATTAGGACAAGAAAAAGAAAAAGGACTGAGTAAAAGGGAATTTGAAGAGTCTGGGAAACTATTTTATAATATTTTATGTGGTAGATTCTGCTCTTACCCTTCAATGTGGAATGAAGAAAGTCTCTAAAGTACACTCTAAAATTATAGATGCTCATAGCCAAGTACTGGATTTGAACGAGGCCTTTTATCTCTTGAAGACAGTTCAGAGGTGCCACCTTCCCACTGATTCATTGGTAACCATTACCTACAAGATATCTTTAGGCCGTGGAGCTTTGGTGTCTCCTGCCTTCAGCAGCTGGCTGATTTTTGCCAAGACGTTATTTCCTCAGCTGCAGCTGTAGGTGAAAAAAATTAAAATGCCCTTAAAGTTTCAGGTGGTGTTGTTTTAACAATACACTTTTTATGGCTTTAAATGCTTTTGACTTAGTATATGTTTATGTTCATTCTAGTGAACATGACTGCTGACCTACCTGAGCTATCATTAAAGCATCATACAGCTTTCATACAGCTTATACAACAATACCTAGTTTAAAATTAACTCAAATTTGAGTTGCAAGCCCTACAGTATAGTTATAACCGTGGCATATTTGCCAGTAAGGTGACTTCGGTTGGAGGTGGCAAAGAAGTGATATTCAAACTGCCAGTTACAGGCATCCAATTTATATGCCTTAGCTAGGAGATTAATTGTCTCTGTGCTCATGGTATAATCAATACTGAGAGGGAAAGGCTCATTAAAGGGCAGTTTTGTTCCCTCAAATTATGCTTCTGCTCTGAATTACTATTCAGAGGAGACCATTTCTCTACAGTGGTTGCCTATAGAGACTAGCTGACTAACATAGGCATGGAGGTGGATTCTTGAATTTAGGAGATACCGTCCTGTCTCTGTGACAGCTGTAAGAATCCATCATAGTGCAAAGGCAAGGGCCCATCACAGAATAGAATCATAGAATCATAGAATC
>NW_009236089.1:0-13652 GCF_000690835.1 Fulmarus glacialis | reverse complement strand
GGAGAATGCTGTGGGAGACAGTGTCAAACTGACAGTGATGACAATGTCATCCCTAGTATGGTATGAAGTGTTCTAGAGTTACTGCCCACAGCTTTATTCACTAGGAGCAATACCCTCGAAAACTGTTCTCTACCTCTGCATAAAATGTTTAAAGTTTTCTGAAATTTTCCTTACAATTAGCATAAAACTTATTTTTTATACTTACGGTGTGTTTGTAATAATAATAAAAGCCCAACATATATTTTATTGGTAATCCCTTTTGGGAAAAAAAAAAATAAAAAGATTTTTTTGTGGTTTTTTGTTCTTTTTTTTCCCAAGAAATACCGTTTTAAGTGATATTTAAGTGATATTTTGGTTTATTTCACAATTACAAAACTCAAATGCGCCATTTAAGTTTAAGGGAAGCCATTTTATTCTTTTGTGGAAAAAAGTTGGTTTACATTTGCATCCTTGTGGTAGAAAAGGCATCAAAGTTTTTATTTGTTTTCTTGGCAAAGTAGTTTAAAAAGTAATACATTTTTATTATTCCATAAAAGAAAAACAATATATATTTTAATTATCTGTATTTGCGTGTTTATTTCAATCAGCACCATAATTTCAAATACGATGGCATATAATTCTCATCCTCAGCAAGACCAGCTTCATGAGGTCCTTTGGCAACCTGGTAATAAACTCTAAATGACATAGAATGGCAGAAATACATGTTCATTTTCTATAACCAGCCTTTTTGTAGCTTATTTATTTATTTATTTATTTAATATAAGCCTAATTGCATTCTTCAGAGTTGGCAAATACGATACATGGTGTTGTGGTTTAACCTGGCAGGCAGCCAAACACCACACAGCTGCTCGCTTACTCCCCCACCCCGCCACAGCAGGACGGGGAGAGAATTGGAAGGGTAAGAGTGAGGAAAATTCATGAAAAAAGTAAAATTCGTGGATTGAGATAGAGTCAGTTTAGTAGAACAGAAAAGGAACGGAAAATAATAAAAGTAACAATAATAACAACAACAACAATAACAACAATAACAACAACAACAACAACAACAAAAATAACAATAACAATAATAATAGTAATAATAATGGTAGAATATACTAAATGAGTGATGCACAGTGCAATTGCTTACCACCCACCGAGCAATGCCCAAACAGCGATCGCTACTTCCTGGACCATGCCTCCTATTTATATACTGAGCATGATTTCATATGGTATGGAATACCCTGTTGGGCAGTTGGGTTGGCTGTCCTGGCTATGTTCCCTCCCAGCTTCTTGTGCACCTGGCAGAGCATGGGAAGCTGAAAAGTCCTTGACTATGTAAGCACTACGTAGCAACAACTAAAACATCAGTGTGTTATCAACATTCTTCTCATACTAAATCCAAAACCACAGTATTAGGAAGAAATTTAACTCTATCCCAGCTGAAACCAGGACACATTGTATTCAATTGATTTTGCCATTTTCTTTGTAGATGAAGAGCCTCAGAACATACAGAGTGCACCAGAGCAGAGTAGCAAGAATGACAAAGAATTGCTATGGTGCTTGGCTAAGAGGATCCTTTTTAGACCAGTTTTTGAAGCTTCCTTAAGTAGTTGGACCCAAGTATATAGACTAAATAGTTTGCTCCCACTAACAGGCAATTCAAAATCATTCCTGACATTTAGTGGTTTTATTGCAATTACAAAATTCTGGGCTCCCTATGGGAACTTGGGCTCAAGAACTTGGATTACAACAAAGCACATCCTTGCTGGTGGGTCTGTCTAGACTGAAATAGTCAGGTACTCCTGCAGAAAAGAATATGTCCCTTCCTTCTTAAACATGACAGTCTCTCCAACTTTTCAGAAAACCATCCTACTGACATTGTACAGACAATTACTTCCAAAGCTAAGCCCAGTTTTTCTGGGGAAGTTTATAGGGAAGTTTACCAAAAGCCATCTATAAATGTAACTAATTGAAGTCACATTCTACATTCAGTGTGGCCTGAGTTCAGGCCAGGACATGTTACTGGGAGATAAAATTGCCCTCTGGGTGGGTACAAGTACATATCAATCTTAGATTTCTTTCTTCATTCTTGACCACAAATTGCTGCTCTTTTTTCCAGAAAAGTATGTCAGTATTTGAGAATAATGGATCAAAATGGTTAAAACTTTCAGGAATGCACATGCCTTACCCTCCGTCTCTAGGTTTTCTGTATTTCTGGGATCCTAGAAGGCTCTTTTCGTTCCTCAAGCCCCTTTCAACATTTATTTTCAACCAGTAATGGAGAAATGGCTCACATACTAGGCAAAGACTTGCATACTAGTACTATACAGATGATAGATTATTCTCCCCTTATTACCATCACAAAATAGTCCAGTGTTTGGAAGAGATTAGCTCTTAGGTGAAGACTGGCTGATTTAAACCACACCTAAACAAGACCATTAGTTTCGAAAAAAGGTGTTGAATATTTTTAGGTCAGCAGGCAAAGGCGCTGGGTAAGGAATACTGATTAGGGACACACCATGACAGCATGAAAATCTTAGATGCACAATGGAACTATAAATTGGCAGCCATTCACTTCCCAATATATTTGTTTGCAAATGCAATTAAAATAATTCAGCAATACTGCACTGCAAGGAGTACTCTGTTCTACTGAAGCATATTCATTAGACCCAGTGCATGCACAATGCTTCCAAGTGGTAATTAGGATACTCCTCAAGTAGGCATGACTTTTTAATAGACCTGTGAGATTGGGTTCATCTCATCTAATTTTGGTACATGAATGGTCTCAGTAGTGATCTGGGCTCCTCTGTTGAGAGTGATCTGACAGAAATTAGCATGCAGGTATGGATTCCAGCTGTAGTCACCTTGAAGCCAGCATAAAGGTAATTATTTCTATTTTGATCCTATTCTGTAATATTTCCACGGCAGGAATCTATCACAACCGCAGGAATCAATTTCCTTCTACTTTAGCCTTTTGAGATCTAGAGACCACCAAGTGATGGGACTCAGCTCTGAATTAAGATATTTAAATCTAATGGGCAGATTCATTTGCTTAAATGTAACCATCCAGTATCGTGTTAGGTATGTGTGGAACCCACTCAGCTCTTAGCTTGTTATTCTATATGTCTAACTAGAAGGTCTCCAGATACAGCCTCATGAGGCAGGCCAATGGGAGAGAGGACCTATGGGAGACCCGTGCCTTTCTGTAGAGGAAAGGGCATTCCAGTCACCTAAGATGTGACAAGAAAGCAATAATTAACCAGCTCAGTCCTATCACTTGTGATCCAGATACAGCTCCTGTTGCACTCAATGCAGTAATTTTCTTAAATGGTGCCATTTTAGGATCTTTAAGGTATTCCACCTAATCTCCACCTAGCCATCTCAAATGCCTTAAGATGTCTGAGACATCTTCATGGTATTGAGAGTACATGAGATCTGCTTGAACTGCTAGGTGGAAGCCAGGTAGGATATCTATCATGGAATGAGATGCCTCTCTCCCAGCAGTGGAATCTAGGTCCAGACCTCCATTAGCTACAATAGGAACTTAGAAACCTGCCTCTCAATTATGTATTTGTGTGTGAACAGGTATATTTAGAAATTCTATCTCAGACAGACATCAACAACGGTCTAATCAGAAGTCTGTGAAAGAAAGACCTAACCTCTTCACATTCAGTGGAAAAGATCAAAATCTCCAAAAAGAAGATTCATCCCAGCTCCTAGTTTTAGAGAAAGAAAGTGTTCTCTGGAGGTACCAGTTTTTCTAAGGTTATCTTATTTTTTTTTTTTTTTTTGGCATCCAGTGTAATAGACAGTTTGTAGGATCTTAAAATAAAGAAGGTATTTATCCTCTGAATGTGCCATAGTTATGTGAAAAAGAACATCAAGAAGAGGTGTTGACAAATGCATTTTATCATAGTTGATAAAATACATATATATGATATCAATAAAATACATATCATTGTATCTGCCTGTCAGTTTTACAAAAGTCTCGGGAAAAAATGCAAGGTACAGTCTTCTTTGCTAGGAGTCTCTCTAGATAGATGAGCTTTCAAGATTTTAAGGTCTTAATTCAATCTCAGCTGAACTTTCCAATGACTTAGCGCGTTCTGGATCATACCCTAAAGCAAGGAGTAAGGATGGCAGCCTTCCAAAGGGCAAGAAAAAAAAAGAAAAAGAAAAAAAAAGTAAAAAAAAAAAAGTGTGAAAATCAATTTGGAACCAGGCAAGCAATTTTTAAAAGTGCAGCAAAAGATGGTGTTAGAAAATGGGTTGGTTACAAAAACCATGGTATTAAGTAGTGAGCGTACTTTCTATTTAAATGTTTAAGTATTTGGTTATATTAACATCCGAAGGAGATCCCCCAGCCGGAGCAGGAGGTAAGTGATGTTTGAGACACTCTGGTTTTAGAAGAAGGCTTGCTGGAGGTATAAGGAAAGCAAATTAAGTGGGCTTCAGTATGATTGTGTGATTCAGTGCTTTGCAGTCTGGCCTTTTCTGGGGAAGCCTTTGAGGCTGACATTTCTCCTTTTTAGGGACTGAATACTATCGAATTTGAAATCAGTAAAGTAAGAGACGACTCTGCATATTTAATTGATGGCCCAGGAAGGCTGTCAGTGCTGGGTAATATGAAGCAGACCTAGAAAATACATCTCATGAATGCATGACTGCAAAAAGCAAAACTGAACTCCCAGATGCTGGAGCACTGACTGCCACCAAAGGGTTTCTTTAGGGTTCAAGGCATTTCTTTCAAGACTGCCTTGTAGAGACAAGATTGCTATCTTTAGGACACTGTCTGCATTGATTTCACCTGGCCGTCCTGCCTGCTTAGCCACAGAAATTGTACCACAAAGACAGCCTGATGCATTCCTCGCACAACAGAAAGCACTGTGTATCTTCACCGCAAAACTGACATACGTAGGACTGAGGGAATCTCAGACAGGACAAAAATCTCCTTTGTGAGAGTACAAACACAACCGGTTTCTGCATCTGCAATAGGAGGAGTGCAGACCAGGTCCCATTTCAGCAGCTATTCATCACCTCTCCTCTAATCCCTCCCATTAGTTTCCTCTTTCCTCTTCCATACAGAATCAGCAGCCAGAGGCAGGTACCATCCTCAAGAGCATTTCAAGAGAGATAATCAGTTTTCCTGCAAAGAGGTCATCTCCGACAGGACACATAAGGGTCTTTGTGCTCATCCCTTACGTACCTACCACCTCGTCTGAGCAGCTAGGGTGTTCAATAAGCTATCGCTCCACGGGGAGGGAAAGTACCCAGCTGGCATGAAATGCCCCCTGAATACATTATGCTGCCTGCTACTTCGTGACAATAGACTTTCATAATGAACTGGATGAGGTGATTCACAAGTGCCACTTCCAATTAAAAATAACACTTCTGCAAGGGCAAATGAGTGAGGTAACGACTGTAATTCTAATCAAGCTGGAGCAGCTGCCTCATTAGTATGTACTCCTGGAAGAAACTGTCTTTATGACCTGTGCTAATACACCTTAACCTCTTCCTTCTGGACCAAAGTAAACCTTGTCCCCACAAGAAGCTCCACTGGTTCTTCCGGAATGCAAATTTAACTCATAGTGAGATTAAGCAGATGTTTTCCCTGTGAGACACATAGTTGTACAACAAAATGGAGTGCAGTCATTTTAAAGGAAGATTTGATGGAGAGAAAAGGCATTAAGGCCAACATTTTTGGAAAATTCACCTTTTCCTTCAAATTTTCTAATTTGGGATGAAAAATGTTAAACCATATTTTTCTTGTGTTTCAGAAAACAAGGAAGTTTGTTTCTTAAAATAAAAGGTCAGAAATTTAGGAGATTTCTAATCACTTCCAAACTTTCCACGTAGAATGGCGTTTTAATCCTTCAGGGGCTGGATCTGCAATGACGTTAATGTCTCTTCCTTTCTTAATGTCAGATAAAATCCAGTTGCTAAACTTACATTTAGGTGTGACTTTCATGAGAGAAACAGAGAAATTCAATCATGTTTTCATTCCCATTTCTTTCTGGGTTCGCAGTTGAGAGGGACGCTCCCCTCCAGGTGACAACTGAAGGTCAGCTCCACTGAAGCAAATGAAGGGTTTGCCTTTGACTTGGTAGAAGATCAGGTTCTTCAAGTCTGTACGAGGGCACTTCAACAGCCAGCCCACATCACAGCAAATCTGAGGTGGCATTAAGGAGAGGGAAAAAAGGTAACTTGGCAAGTGAGGCATCAACTGGCGTTTCTTTAACAGAAGTTTAAAATGACAGAGGTTTTCTTAAGCCACAAAGCTCTTGAAAGTTTATTTAGCAGTTGAAACACAAACTGGTGATAACTGAACATTTAGTAAACCCCTAAGCTCCTGGTTTGGGCTCAAGCTGAAAAAGTGTCTGTTCATCTTCTTTTTTTAAAAAAAAAGCTGGTTTGGGTATATTTACATTAAACTCCAAACTTCCTTCCCCTGCCCCCCATATTAACAGTAGCGGGTTTCTTATATACCTAAATGCCCATGGGATCAATGTGGCAAATGCTGTCGACCAGACTTGCCTCTGCTTTTTTATAACAATGACATTTAAGTGAAAATGAACGTTGATCCTCTTGGTGAACTTTGAGCCCTATCTTTCTGTAAATTAGTTTTCAAACAAAAGATCCCTTCAACTGGCAGGTCTATTCAGCTTGAACACTTTTATTTTATTTAATCTAGATCATCTGAGAACCGAGTTTTGTGAGTTTTTAAAAATAACTTAAAAAACCCTCAACTCTCAAATCTTAATTAAAAGTCTCAAACAACACTTTAGGTATATTTACAAGCAATGCAGAAACTCATGGCTTCAGTTCAAGTGATTTTTAGAGCTGAGTTGGAACAAAAATGGACAGAAGTAGTGTTATCACTCTCTTCTGGGGTTTGTAGGTCAATGATTACAACCACAGCTGGAGTCCTCATCCCACATTATCTGCAACCTTGCCTGTGACTGTCAGGGAAACACCACCTTGACCAGGAGTAGGGACTGAGTCAAAACCACAAGTTTTCCTTTACTCAAAACCAAACACTCAGGTGCTAACATCTTCAGTGATCTGAGTATGCCATGCAACCAACAGGCTACCTGCCAGACCATTTCTTCTATGGAGTTTCCCAACTTCTCTCACTTTTCTTCAGCAGTACTTCCCTGCCACAGTAAAGGTGCATAACTCAGTGGAAGCCAGCTTAACTTCTTTGAAACAAACAATGAATTAGAATTAACTGACTTCCTCAGCTTTAAATTTCTCCTCTTGTGCTTCCATCCTCCATGGATTCACCTCTTCTGTGACAGGCAAGATACTGTCCCATCTCACCACGCAGGCAGAGCTAAGCAACCTCACATTTCACAAGAAAGACCATTGCCAGCTGTTGCAAAGGGACAGCTTGCACTCTGCAAGACCTCAGACTGCCTTGAAGTAGCTTCTCTGAGTGCCTATATATGTACTGGTGATACACTTTTGCCGATTAATATTTAAACAGCTGAACACAAGCATTGAGTGAAGCAAAGAATGACCACTCATCCGTGATGGACAGACAACTATAAAGAGGAGGATTAGCTTAATGATCTCTCACTTCTCAGCAGAATACTAACCATACTTAACATCTTTTAGCATACTGGTCAAAAGATTAAAAATTTTAGCTTAATCTGCTTTGAAGGTTTATGATTTTTTTTTTTTTTTTGGTGCTGGTCATTAACATCAGAAAAATAATCTCCAGGCAGGTGGAATGAGCTTCAGTGAATCAGTATCTGTGAAAGGATTTTAAACAAATGTGGCTTATTTCAAAAGGGATGGGCTGAGTATCAGTTGCCTCAGCCCTGCTGATAAACAGGGACTTGTTAGGTTGTGATAGGATTACTTGCTTGTATCATTTATACCACTCTACTTTCTGCCACTGCCATAAAAGGAGGAGGTTTTTCAGGCATTTGAATACTGTGACATTGATTCATTAAGGTTTCTCCATTCCATCCACTGGAATTATATTTCCCAGTAGAAAATGGAGCAACATTAATTACAAAAGTGAGATTTCTACACTGATATATATAATGGCCAGCATCAAAGTGCACATTAAATTTTAAGATCATGCATAACATACTCTGCTGACATAATATGTAAAAAGGATTCTTGATCTCTTTTGTTATTATCATTTCATCCCTGGGAAATTTAAGCTATGTCTATTCTAAGACATTAAATATGTCTGGATTGTTCTCTGGCACTGGAGCATGGAAAAACCTACATTAGTATTATTAAACACTGTTAACATTCAAATCAGGGTAGTGACACCGAAGTGCCTGTTGGGAATGGGCCTGAGCTACCTCCTGGGCCGTGTCTCCAACCCAAATCGCAGCCACGCTGGGGTCCATTCTAGCAATTTAGCAATAGAGACAATGACTTCCACAAATGCTCCCTGCCCCTATTGAATTTAATAGTAGAGACACAGCCTCAGGTTTCAAAAAAGGCAAGAAGAAAAGAGACCTGACTTTCCAGCGGTTATAGATGTTCTCCATAGGCAGAAGCTGTATTGGTAGCATGTAGCTACTGATACTGTTAACCACCTGCAGCCCTGGTCCTCAGTGTAGTCACTCTTGCAACCCAATTAACATTTCATTTGCCTACTTTCATCCAAGAGGGAGTACGCAGAGATTTCAGATGGATTGTGCTTCCTAGGGAAGATTTCGATGAATACTAGTGAGAAGTTTCTGGGGCTCAGTATAGGTCTCAACACAATTTTTGGTGTTGTTAGTTGCACATCCACACGCAGAAACAGGAATGATCCCATAGTGGTACCCACTTCAGTGTCTGCGAGCACACTTTCTCCAGTGCAGGTTCATTTCCCAAACTGCCCATGGAGACAGCCTGCAACCCTCGTAAAGCTGACAAGGACAGAGCACATCCCTGCACATCAGAGTCCTGTGGAAATGCCACTGTCTGCTTTGCTCCCAATCCTGGCTCTGACAACATGTTACACGCTGTCTTTATTGTTGTCCTGAACTTTTGGCCATCCGTGGATGTTTTCCATAGGGGCCAGAAGAGTTCAGCCTGTTGAATTACTTTCCCAGCTACAGGCAATTGTTTCCTTCCTTCTAAAAGGGCAGGGAAAATGCTGACAATGACTAGTTTCTGATGTGAGAGGGTTTGATCCTTTTGTCTGGTGCCTGTGAGTAACTCCTTGATATCTCTTCTAAAATCAACGGAGACATACTGGTCAAAGTGATGCCCAAGATATAGAATTTTCTAATTTTTACAGACTAATCTTACTTTAAAGCTAGCTGAGAGATTCAGGAAATTCCTGAACTTGGGGAAATGTAAAGAGAAATTCAAGCCAAACGGAGACAGTTTTCTTATGGTGCTTTCAACTCATCCATACCTGAAGTGAGTCAGTCAGAGGGACTTTTGAAACAGACATCTTCAATACAGGTGACAGAGACCTTTCTGTTTCTTTTGTCATATCTTTCAGTAATAGTATGTTGAAAACCAGTAAATTAGAGAGAATAAATGAAAGACAACATTGGCCAATTACTCGTAGCATAAATTGTTGACAGAACTATGTAAATGGAGGTGCTCTAGGGATTATGATCATGGGCAAAATATGATCTGGGATCTTGCCTTTTCACCATGATGCATCATTGCCTTCCGTTGTTTAATTAAAAAAGGCAGGTTTCTATGCTTCCAGCATCACCATCTTATACTGCAGTGTCTCAGAGTTTGTCTTCAATGCAAAAAGAGGTACTTACTAATCAAGATCGTTAAATTGGAGTTAATAAGTGACAAAACACTCTTAATTTCACATTGATTTATCTAATTGCAATAAACCTCAGCTGTCAGGACCTACATTGAAGCAGTACTACAAATCTTTTGTCTTCACTAAGATTTTGCAACTAGGCAACTCAGGGCATACTTCTTGTAGCAAAGGTTCAAGGTAGAGTTTTTAAGACAGGAAATGGTTGAAGGAGAGATTGGCTCTGGATGCAAGTAAACCAACAGTTCAGTTCTCCAGCACGTAAAGAGCACAGTCAGATGTCGTAGCCTTTTTGCAGAAGTTTCAATGGTCTTCCCCCACCCCGGTCCCCGAAAAAAAACCAAGGAGAATATTTGGCAAAGCTGTGTATGCATACATATGTATGTACTAAGTTTTCACTAACTCAGGAATTTGCTGACTTTAAGATTAGTAATACTTTTCTCTTCAAAAGTGTACATAAAAATAAAGCTTCATTTATGACAGGAGTAGGAGCCAAGAGTCATAATTACTTTTATGGTCCTGAAAATTTATAGCTGATGCAGAAATCATTAGTAAAGGCCTATGTAAAGGCCTCTACACATGCAAGGGAAGTTTTCCCCTACATTCTTGTGTATACATAAATTTCTCTGTCTCTCCCTCTTACATTCATTTTCAGCAAGACAAGGAAATAATTGATAGGCAATTGCATTACCTAGGAAAGACATTCTACTGTTGGATACCTTTATGGAAATGAGGGAGAATTAATTTATCATCAGCTTTATGCCAGCAATAAAAAATATTTATTTGCCTGAAAGGATTTGCGTAAACTTTGCTACCTGATTAATAATAAGAGTTGTTAATAAAAAAAAGAGAGCAAAATATTCTGATTAGTTTTTACCACTGCAAACCTGTTATGAATGTATATATTCTGGATTTATGCCAGAAGAAGAGATACCAGAGTCTGGCCCAAAAGAGGACTTCAGGAAAGAAAAGGTCACTGTCAACTCTAATTTTATGCCCAGTGTGATGAATTATTGGCACGAACAACAACCACTTAACCTTCTAGCTTTCATTTCACTGCACAAACAGTAATGGATTTCTCTTAAACCCTGTGTGAGGAAGGTCAGCCTTATCCCTGTTTTAAAGATGAGGAATTGTGCAGAAAAAAGCAAATGCAAGGATTTTTATGCTTCTGAACCTTACTCTGGCTGCTAAATTAGAATGAATTTGGCTTCCATGCCTCAGACCCATGTCATATGGTTATGATCTACACCCTGCCCCTTTGCAGGAGGTCACAGAGAACTGGAGCATGGGCCCTATGGATATGCAGGCTCCTGTGTATGGTGAGTAGATGCTAAATTCATACAGGGGTGAGGATACTGCCTCAACTTTCTCTTTGTCTCCATCCCAGCTGGGTGCATCACATTTGTTTGTGGGAATTGCTGTCTCAATCTTGCTGGCTGTGCTTACCTGTTGTCCCTCCTCTGAATCAGCAGCACCACTGTCTGTGCCAGTGAGCAGCAAAAGACCTGAGCCACAGAAGCCTGGGGAAGGATGGATGGCCTTGTACACAGCGACAGAGATCTGTGTTCAGTTCTGCTTATCCAGATTTTGGGTGAGTTGCTTAATTAGCTTTGATCATCTGTGTAAAACAAAGTAGTAAATGTTTTTCTACTGCCCTTGGTCTTGTACGCTTAATTAGGAGTTTCTCTGACAACAGGGCTCTGCTCAACAAAATCTTAACAATAATAGTAGAGCTTTGGGACTGCTTTTGATCCCAGTTTTCCATTCGGCCCATAACAAATGTAGATAGATGTGAGATATTTAAATCCTGATTTGCAATCTGAAGGCACTCCTTTGCCTTTGGACACTGGGGTGCTTTAAACTCTGCTTTTGTTTGGGGAACAGCTCACACGCGATAGAGCATCCACCTCCCATTTCTTTAGAAACTGAATAACAAGGAAGTGGAAAATTAGCCTAGAAGAAAAGATTTCATGTATTCCAGTAAAATTTCTTACATTCAAAAGTTTTATAGTTATGAAACAAATACTGTCAGGTCTTTGAAAGGTTGGCCATGTGACACCATTGAGGTTTTCTTGTATCTTGACCATTCCTATTTGAGGGTTACCATTGTGTAATGGAGGACTTCTGCCTCTGTCCTGAAGGCTGTGACAAGACAATTACTACATTAATATCACCAACAAAAACAGAGCATCCAGGTTACATGAAGCAAAATGCAGCTTTGTAACTTTCTACACAGCAGAGGCCTTTCCAGATGAACAGGATCTCACAAAATTCCCGTTAGAGATCTCGTCAACTGGCACTGGCAGTCTTAAAGTCAGTAAAGACCACCTTTGAGCTGTTGTGGATTAAAAGCCTACTCTTGTCCTTGGTGAAGGATTTGGGCATTTCTGCCTTCCTTCTTACTCTCTTACCCACAATCCATGTAGGCATGAACGTTACAGATCCTGTTTCGATGACTGGTTCACTCTTCTGCAGCTGAGTGAGCCCTCCCTCAAAGCAGGACCTTTTAGTCCTACCCCTGGTACTGGAGTCTGGACATTGACTTGAACCTTTTGTCACACATTATCTTTAGTTACATAAGTTAACTCAGAGGACGATGATCCTGGGCTAGTTTCTTAAGGAGAACTTCTTTTGCAGGAATATGTCAGCACTAAGTACCAGTGTAGGTCCCCACTCAAGATAACTCTATGAATAGCCCGGATCGTTTGCACAGATAGGAGGTCACTCAGCTACGCCCATAATCCAAGGTCTTCCAGACTTGGTTCCACTTCTTGCAGATACCCCCTTGACATCTGCAACTGTGCTTCCCATCCCCCAGAAGAGCAGCTAGCACAGATGTGATCATGCCTCAGTGTCAGTGAATTTGAACATAGTTACCTAGTTCTGGTCAGTCTTTAAGAACCACCTTTTAGAAGCACAGGAGCAGGCAATTCCACTGTGTCATAAGTC
The DNA here is from genome assembly GCF_000690835.1 of Fulmarus glacialis. NCBI lineage: Eukaryota > Metazoa > Chordata > Aves > Procellariiformes > Procellariidae > Fulmarus > Fulmarus glacialis. The sequence continues at coordinate 976 of NW_009236089.1, read as the reverse complement.
AAGCAAACGGGGCAGAAGACCGGCTTGGCTGAACAGGGAACTCCTCATGGAGCTCAAGGTGAAAAAGAAATTGTATGATCTCTGGAAGCAAAGTCAGGCTTCGCAGGAAGAGTACAGAGCTGTGGTTCACTTATGCAGGGAGAAGACACAAAAGGCCAAAGCCCAATTAGAGTTGAAACTGGCCAGTGTTGTTTCAGATGACAGAAGGGCTTTTAAGTATGTTAATAGCAAAAAGAGATCTAAAAAAACACATTGAACCAACACTTGTTGAAGATGGTCACCTGACTAATAGGGATGAAGAAAAAGCAGAGGCATTCAGTGTGGTTTTTGCCTCAATCTTTAATAATACTGACAGACCTGGGGCTGCCCGATCCTCTGAGTCGGAGGACCACGAGTGTGGGAACAGTGACTTTCCATTTGTGGACACTGAAATTGTAAGGGACCAGCTGTATCAGCTGAATGTTCACAAGTCCATGGGGCCTGATGGGATTCATCCCAGAGTTCTGAAGGAGCTAGTGGATGTTATGGCAGGACCCCTCTCTATCATCTACCAAAGGTTTTGGGAGTCTGGGGAGGTCCCTGCTGACTGGAAGCTAGCCAATGTTATTCCAATATACAAAAAGGGCGTTAGGGAAGACCCAGGGAACTACAGACCTGTTAGACTAACCTCAGTTCCTGGAAGAATTATGGAGAAGATTATACTGGGTATTATTGAAAGGCATTTAAAGAATAATGCAATCATCAGGCACAGTCAACATGCATTCACAAAAGGAAAGTCCTGTTTAACTAATTTGACATCCTTCTGTTGACATCCGTCTGTTATAAGGTCACCCACCTAGTAGATGAAGGGAAGGCGGTGGATGTCGTTTTTCTGGATTTTAGTAAGGTTTTTGATACTGTCCCTCACAGCATCCTTCTGGACATATTATCCAACTGTGGGACGAGCTGGTTCACAGTGCGCTGGGTGAAGAACTGG
>NW_009236088.1:601-1103 GCF_000690835.1 Fulmarus glacialis | reverse complement strand
GGGCTACCATGGGCCAGGGCCACCAAGGGTCACCAGGAGCCACCAGGGAGCCACCAGGGTCAACAGGGGCCACCAAGAGCCACCATGGGGCCACCGTGGTCACCATGGGGCCACTAGGGGTCACCATGGGGCCACCACGGGCCACCATGGGGCCACCACAGGCCAGCATGGGGACAGCCAGGGCTACCCCACGGGGATGGCCACCAGCCAGGGACGCCATAGGGGCGGCCATCACAGGGACGGCCACTGCTGGGGCCACCGGAGGTGGCCAAGGCCACTGCCAGGACCATCAAAGGGGTGGCCAGGGCCACCATGAGGCCACCAAGGCCATCATGGGGACAATCAGGGCCACCACAGGGCCAGCTACCACCAAGGCCACTGCAGAGACAGCCAGGGCCACCATGGAGGTGGCCAGGGCCACTGTCAGGACCACCAAAGGGATGGCCAGGGCCACCATGGCCACCACAGGGGCGGCCACGGCCACCACAGGGATGCGGACCCA
>NW_009236088.1:0-500 GCF_000690835.1 Fulmarus glacialis | reverse complement strand
ATCAAGAGCCTGGTCAGGGCCACCACAGGGACAGTCACGGGCACCTCTAGGGCCACCAAGGCCACCACAGGGACAGCGAAGGCCACCATGGAGGTGGGCCACTGCCAGGGCCACCAAAGGGAGCGGAGGACAGCCAGGGCCCCCAAGGCTACTGAGGGGGTGGCCAGGGCCACCGTGGGGACAGCCAAGGCCACCAGGGTCACCACAGGGGTGGCCAAGGCCGCTGGCAAGATGAGCAGGGCCACAACCAGGGCCACCATGGGTGGTCATCAAGGGGACAGCCACTAGCAGGGCCACTGCCAGCAGGGCCACGGCCACCACGGGGATGGCCAAGGCCACCATGGGGTCAAGGCCACCATGAGGTCATGACCACCATGGGGTCAGGGCTACCACAGGGGTGGTCATGGCCACCACAGGGGCAGCCAGGGCCACCACAGGGTCAAGGTTACCATGAGGTCATGGCCACCACGGGAACAACCACGGCCACCACGGGGTCAGGG
>NW_009236087.1:0-27858 GCF_000690835.1 Fulmarus glacialis | reverse complement strand
TTAATGATTCTATGATTCGATGATTCTAATTTGGGGGGGAGGGGAGCAAACTGCATTTGTTCAGCTACACTGCTGCTTTAGTTGTCTAATATTTTGAGTAAGCCTGAAGAATTGCAGATTATTAGTTTTCTGTATTTCTTTGTTCACTGTGCTTCCGCAGCGTCTGACACTTGCTCTTCAAAGGCTGTTGGATGTCAAGTGCTCTGATGTTAGGTGAAATCACACTGCTTTCATCTTTTATTTCCACTATATATAGGGATCTCTCTTACAAGATGGTATGGCTTAAATGACTCGAGTATGCTTCAACTAGAAGCTGCGGAAAATGTTTCATAAGCTTTAAGAAGAGGGTGCTTTGCCTCCAAGAGGCAAAATGGTTTTGGTTCGCTGACCTTTCCTTGTTATCGGAAACCAGACATCTGAATGTTAAAATGAAGTTTCAATTGGTTTGCCTAGAATATGAGTCAATCATGTATCAAATTGATGATGTTGAGCTATATTGCTGTGAACAAACAAGCTGCTAGAGGACTGTGGAGAAAACTTGGCAGAGGTCCTAGTTTCTTTCTATTCCCTTTCTATTTTAGAAGGAATTAAGCTGGTGTTTTCCGTCCAACTAAAACTAGGCTTTGACACATACCTTTACAGTGTAATTTTGACTTTATGAAAAGGGAATGAATTATTGTTGACATGATTCTGGTTTCTGCTGTTAAAGCCAGGCTTGCAGGACCAAACAGAATCAAAACAACTTTTCTTTTAAATAGCTGCTTGAAAGTTCAGATTATGAAGTGGGATGTGGTATCATTTAAGTGTCTCAGAAATACTTGGGAGATGTTGCAAGAGCTGATTCAGATGCCCTTAAGTCTGACGGGTTGAGTTTGCTCTATTGGAGGCCTTGAAGAGCTGTCAGTCCTTTAAATCTGACTGGATTGACTTGGAAGGCTGTGAAGATCATCCTTAACAGGAAAATAAGCAAAAATTTATTGTGGTTGAACTCTAAGGATTAATTGCTTCAACAGATCTAGTTACAAATGCAAGTTCCTTCTTCCTCCATTACTTTTGAAGATTGTAGGTCTGAGCAGTTGGAGACTAAGAGCAAAGCCTGTATTTTTCTCCTGAATAGCTGTGGGCATTTTTTATGGCTCATGTATTACAGCTGAGCTGCATTTCTTTCTTAATGGTTTGAGAGTAAGGCTGGAGGATGCCACTTGCACAGAACTGTAACTTACCTAGTCATCACTGCATGTTTTATGAATAGGAATTCTTTCAATGCCTTAATTCCTAAGGAGCCGTGAGTACTAAAGACAGGATAATAAATGGTGTCTGCTCAAAGTTTACTTTTAGTTGAATGTATATTGAAAGAAGTAAACTGAAGAGGGATTAGCAAGTACTGACTGTTGTGGTCTTAAAACATGCTAAAAGCAGAAGTGTGTGTGTGACACTTAAAAACCCCACAGGAAGGCTTTGCAGCTAGTTACACAGTGGGATGTTGCTCTCTGCCTTCCATTTAAGCATTAGGTGCCCACTTACCAAATAATGTCACTAGGCTTCTGCCCCTGTGGATGTGCAGGCTTTGTTGTCTTATTACATGACTTTTAAGGAAACAAGAGGCAAAGGAATGTGTGAAAGCCGCCTCAGTGCATCCCTAATGACCTTTTGTAGCTTCACAACTTTTCAAGGACAAGCCAACAAAGGCATCCCCTCCTGCCATTGTGCCCGCACTCAGTTAGGGAGCGCTGGCAGCGCTGCCACCCTCTGAGAGAGACCTGGAAGTCCGAGCAGTCGAGAGGGGATGAAGAAGTAAAACACCAGAAAACGTCAGTCTGGAAAAAATAATTGCCATCCTCTCTGCAGATAGGTGTGCACACATATGGGTATGCTGGACACTAGGCTTTGGCATCATTGAAACGATTTTAATTAAGTTTAAAAAAAAAAAAAAAAACACCAAAAGAACAACCTACAAACAAAAAAAACCCAACCAAAACAAACTATAAATATTATCTACTTGTCTTTAAAAGCATATTCTAGGCTTTAGAATTAAAGGTATTTTGCATATTTTGCGTGGGTGTTATTATTCCACCCCTGACTTTAATGTTGATAGTGTTTTTCATAAGTTTCTAATGAAGGCAGAAAAGTTTTGGTGTCTGTAAAGTATCTCACAAAAGCTAGCACTTTGTAGCTTTGGTCTAGTAGATGGGAACAGGAAAATGAAAATGCTTGTCTCGTCTAAACTGAACGAAGTACAAAAGTAAGCAATGAAAGTATGGAAAATGGAGGAGTCTTAAGTATTTTCATTTTAATAAACCTATGTTAATGATATTAGAAAATATTGAAAATTTTATTATACAGCTAAGGTTCTGATTTGATTCTATTTACAGAATAACGTGTTCTGAGTGAGAAGACTCAGAACATAATTTTCATCACCTTGTTTGCTTCTGTGTCTTGGGAAGTAATTGCCATTAATTGCAGGAAAGAGTTACCAACTTCAGTTTGCTCTTGTTCTCGCATAAAAATAAATGTAAGGATTGTTTTGTGGACTTGTGGAAAATATGTCTCTGGCCAGATCCTACATTTCCAGTTCAAGATTTTGGATGCAGTTTTGTCTGCATACGGACTGTAGAATTTTGATCGGTGTTTAAAGCAAACTATAAAAAAAGACTAATTCTCCTACTTGCATACAAAGCTTACGTGCATTGATTTGTTGTCTTGTCTTCAAGTAGTTCGTACTCTTTCATGCAAAAAGATAGAAATTGTATTAGGTAGTGATTGTTTTGATTAAGTGCTTTCAGTTAATTCTAGTGAAGATAATATAACCATTTTTTGGGGTGTTTTTAAACTAAGAATGGAAGACTAGACCTTGGCCTTAGTTCTAAAGAGGAAGAAAACGTATTCATTTAATGTGTATAGTTTACATGAACAGTAATTATGGAGCATGTCTTTATAAACTCCATCTCTTTATACCTGAGTAGAGAAGTCCTCTCTGTCCAAAGCATTCCCATTCTTAACCTGTTTGAATTAAGTTAAGAACAGGAATACTTATGCTATGACTTGTATTTCATTAGAGACCTGATGTGCGACCTCTGTCATCACTTTGGATTTTTTTAAAATTACAGTAGAGAAAACACAGTATGACCTGAAAAACTTTGTAAATTAGATAATCCTTCTCTGATTCAGTCAGATGAAATAAATTAATATATCCTTCACATTCTAAGAGGTATGAGTCAATTTTAAAATAGTTCACTTTTTTTTTTTTTTAAACTTTAGCTATTACTGCAATTTCCAATCTGGCCTTTTTAAAAGTAGGGACAATATCCCACTGTAAAGCTTGGCTTGGGACTGTTGTTTATTGCCTGGCAGTACAAGTGCAATGTAGCATCAAGACATCTTTCGCATCGGCAGAAATTGGCAATCCAGGTGGGACCTAGCAAACAAATACGCCTGCACTTCTTGTTTCTCTTTTATGGAAAGGTGCTGTGCTTGTTAGATGGGTGGTGTTCGTTGTACTAGGAGTGTCAGATAGAGACTGTGTATCTTAAAAGCAATCTCTTCAAGTAGGTTTTTAGTTCATCACCACCATGGTATTCATGTACTGTTAGAACGATAAAAGCTAACCCATCCTCACTCCTACGTACTGCCTTCAGTGTGTTTTGTTTTGCAGCTTCTTAGAGGTTATTGTAAGTACATGCATCTGAGGGGGAGGGGTCACCAGAGGAAGCCCATTTTTGGTCTCTTCCAGTTCTTCAGCTGGGTTTCTGGCAGTCACTGTCTCCTCAGGAGGTAAATGGGATCTGTGCCTTCTGGAGCATCTGCAGACAGTGCAGTCTGAGATGCTGGGCCAAGGACTCAAGAATAATGCTAGGTACCTCCCTGTCCCACTGCTTCCAGTAACAAAAAGGGGAGGAAGTATCTGACACTGCCAGAATCTGCTGTGATGTTGTGCTGAGAAGAATCATTAGGCATTATTTTAATGAGCTTTGGGCAGTAATGCATTTGATGTTCATCTGTGAACAGGACCCAAGAGGTACTGAGGAGTGTCTTGGAGCAGTATATCCACATGACATTATGGATACTAATGTACCATAATATATTCTGAAATATGAATGGTACTGCTGTGAGGTAACTATTACCCTCTAGGTACATGAGTGCACAGAGGAATAAATCGGAAATTAACTCCCTTTCTTCAAGCTGGCTGTGTGGTTGATATCAACTTTTTCTTCCACGAAGTAGGGGAGCAGATGGATGCTGTATCTGCTGCTGTTCTCCCTCCCCAAGCAAGCACAGGCAGGGTGAATTGCCTTCATAAGTTAGCAACGTTGGACGGAAGGCAGGCTGCAAGTAGATATACTGTGAGGGGGGGAAAAGTACAGCTCTATTCTTTCCACTATAAAATCTGCTCCTCTGAAGCTCAGTTCATTTCCTTAGCTCTTCCTTCAGTGGTAGGACTGTAGGCCCTTAGCTACTGTAGAGCTGTAGGCAGGAATATACTTGCTTGCATAGCTGCTCTTTGCAGTGTTACCACGAAAACTCTAAAATATGAAAGGCTTAAAAGACCTGCATGAGGTTTTATCAGTTTATCTTCATTCTGATGTGTCATTCATAACAACTGGTTTTAACACTGGTATATTGAGCTTCAAACGTTCTCTTCCATAGACTACATGAGGAAAAGATAAGTACAATAGCACGTATTGGTTTATCTTGTTATTAGTTCATATTTTTTCTGTGTCTGACTTTGAAGTATTTGCAGCAGAGATTTTTTTCAACCTCTTCCAATCCCCACTGATAACTTGCGAAGGCTACAGCCAGTAACCCTTTGTTATAATTGAATCTCTGTGCTAATTCACATCTTTACGTGCAGATCAATAATGAAACAACTTTCCTTCAGTAATTGATTTCCCAAATTATACAACATGAAACTAACCACCTAGTTACCTGCAGAGGTGAAGTGAATGCAGTATTCTGCTACAGAAACATCGATTAGAGTCTGAAGCATGTTTTTTAAACTAATGTTTGCTTGCGGATGATCAATTGTGACACGTTGTGACCTTCCTTAGGTAGAGTCAACAAGTACTTCATACTACTGTTTATTAAATCCTCACTCGCCTACAACAAACGTGCCATTCATTCTCTTCAATTAGTCATGGCTAGCCTGACAGTGGAGGGCTTTCACCCCCGTTTGTATGGCCATCTCTTGTATATGACTGCTAAACAATGGCGCACCAACTGCAGTAAATGATGTTATCAATTCACAGTCTCGGAGCCACAACATTAAATAAGGTTCTTTAATATGCAAAAATAACTAGTTATTCCTAAGGATGCATAAATTATATAGTTAATGTTGTTAATGTCTAAAATTCCAAGTTTCCTGTTTTGCACTGACCTCTTGATACATCTCTGTACTCATGTGTGCTATTTAATGCTCTATTGAGCAATATTAAAATACCAGAATCATCCAGTAATACAAATCATTCAGCAGTAGCATCCAGAGCCTATTCATAGTTCACTGAAACCAGGCATTGCCTGGCTTGTGTTAGTTACCGGTTGTATGTGATGCTTTTGACTGCTAGGTTACACCTATTGCCATTTGTATTTGAGTGATACCTAAGAGAACACCAAACTTAGCAAAAGTGGAAGAAAAATTTCAGAACAATAATAATGAAAACAGTCTGTCTTATTTCATTTTCAGTTCTGGAGGTGTTTGCACATGTTTCTTGGTGTTCTTGCTTATTGCCTTTTTCCATGCTCCTCCAGATTCATAGGGTTTATGTCATACAGAATCAGTAAGATTAAAATATCAAAATTGGCCATTATTTCTGGTTTTATCACTGTTTCTCAGGAGTTGATCAATAAACAAATGAAAGCTTTACCAATCTTCTTTACAGTTGTTGAAATTCAAAGAATATTAATATCTATAGAGAATATTTGTTGAGTATTTAAGCAAAATGCTTGTGACCAGTCTGTGAAAACATCTCACAGCAATTAAAATGAGTCATGACCTAATTAAATTATTTCCTACTTCATTTCACACAGTCATGACCCTCATGACATCTGACTGTGACATCTTCATCACTATTTCCATTTAACCTCAGCCAAGTATTTGGGACATTTGTCATAATGGGATAGCTAAAGCAGACTTTATCTATGTGATTCTTACCACCAATGTCCACTAGTGTCACGTTCCTGGTATGCCTAGAGGCACTCGATGTAAAGTAGATCTTTTATAACAATTATGACGGTGGAAGAACAATATACATACTGTGGTCTTACAAAGACCCCTTTCATTGGACTATAATATTGTACATTTCACTATGCCCAAAGGGTTAAAAGTAGCTGTTTTCTACCCCAATAATAAACAGTAATTTTTTAACAAGAAATTTCTTATAGATCCATTTTAGTGTGAAAGTTCTTAAAAAAACAAAACAAACAAACAAACAAAAAAAACAACCCTGAAAAAAACCCAAACAGTTTGTCAACTGGTTTTTGTTTGGTTTTTCAAATAGAATATTTTTATCAGACTTGGCAAAATTAGCAGAAGGAATGTTTTGGAATTTGCATTCATGCTTTGCATATAACAGGCTTTTTGTTTCTTGTGTGTAACTTGGCGTTCTCTCTCTTATTCATTCCTTTTGTTTTTCCCAGTTTCTTTCATTACAGTTACAACCATTTGTCACCTGTTTATTAGCAGAATCTGCAGAAATTCTAGGCCAAAATGTTATCTAACACTTTTTTCCCATTGTCCATGTACTGTACAAGCATTTATTCCTATATATCCATTTTTCTTACACTCAGGGTGAAAAGAAGTTTTTTGCTTTCTGCTGGATGCTGTAGCATTCAAATGCTTCGGTTGAAGGGTGTAGGGTTGAATGTTCTCTTGGTGCTCTGGGCACGCCATGGGGAGAGACTATGCAGCGCTAAATGAATTCATCTTGGGAGAATTTAGGAGTCTTGTGCTGAAATTTGGGGATGTTCTTGGAGAAGAACATCTGGGTTTTCTGGTCAACTGCCTCTTTTATTTTTTCTTTTTGGGGGCTGACAAGTAACACACCTTAAGAGTAGCTTTTTTTTTTTGTTGAGAGTGTACCATGTGTCTGATGTTTTTTTCCTTAAATTATGAAACTCTCTCTTCCCTCTCCCAGCTTTAAATTGCTGGGGACTTGTCCTCTATTCACACAGTTTGAACACTGTGCTATTGTACCAGACTATCAGCTTACTTGCAGCTTTTTTTGTAGAAGAATGTCTAAATTATTCTAGTGAAGCTCACTTTCTGTTTGCAAGGATGTTTTTTTTCTTGATAGAGAGTGCTTTAATTGGGAGAATAGTGATTTCACAAACCTGCTAGTGCTGCAGATGTAAACACCTAGAAGAAAGTTTTGATGTTTGGTTTTGGTTTTTGTTTTTTTTTTTTTAACTGGCCTGGAAATGATTTTGTGGGAAGATATCCAATTCCTGGGGGTGAAGGAGTTCATTCAGTACAAAGAAGAAATTTCCGTTGTTGTTTGTCTATAACCATAGAAAGACTGAGTCGTAAGGGAAAACCTATGGATCCAGTAAGGAATCTGGGACACTGTGTGCAGGTCTTAAATTAGCCCAGCAGACACTAATTGCTGTTCTTCATTCTGTTCTCCCTATTGACAGCTCCCTGCTCCTTCAAGAAACTACATTATGATTGGATTCCATTAACTTCTTGCATCCTCCACTTCTTTTTATAAGGTTTGTCTTTTCCCTGCAAGCATCCTAAATAGATGAAAAATATTATAGTAACAGGAGACATTGTTTGAAAATTATCTGATGTGAACAGATTGCACATCAGTGTGTTTGTGTCAGTGACTTCTGAGGCACTGCAAATAAGCATTTTTGTGACAACGATGTAAATGCAAATAAATACATCCTTTGGATTCAGAGGAGAGCTTATATGTAGAATGCTTTGGTCTTGTCCCTTTAGGATATCCTGTACCTTTTCCCCTGACGTTTTGGTTACATGGTGTTCATATGGCAAGGCTTGCAAAAACAAGGAATGGTGTGGCAGGGAGCACGGATGTCTGTATGCGCACAGGCTGCTGCGCATCTGTACGGGGATGCAAATTCTTCTCCCCTTCTGAAAAGGATCTTGGTGCTTTAGAGTGTTTTGAAAGATTTGCTTTATATTTTGGAAACCCTCACATAAAATTTGCTGTGTTTTGGAAAAGTAGGTACATTAAATCTGGATGTGTAATATCTAAAACGCTTTGTAATTAATGCTTAATGATATAATTAATCAAAGTAGTTTGAAAGCAAGATAAAATCAAGCACACTGACAAAACATTGATTTCTAGATGAGAGAGTTATTTCATGCTCCTAGTTTCGTAAGGCTTTAAAATGGAGCTGGGGGGAGAAATTGTCTGTTAACACTTCAGATCTCTTCCATAAGTAATTTTTTCAAGCAGGTCTGAACTACTCCGCTTTTGAATGCTAAATACTGGAAGTTGATCTTCATTATACTGCTCCTTTATTATACAGATTGTTCTAGGAATTGAATGTCAACTTAGTGTCCTGTGCAAGACATTTGTGTCTCTGTACCTGTTTTATTGTAGTAGTTGAAAGGACGGTTGTCTATTTAAAATCCTTTCCACTGCTCCTCTATTCAGAATCATCTTGTCCTTCTGCCATGTCAGATGGTAAGATTACAGCTCTCGGCCATTACCAAATGAAAGGTTTCAGACAAGTTGCGGACAGTCACCAGAGGAACAATGAAATATCTGTTCCCTGGGTTGGGAGCAAAGGGATTCATCCTCTTTCTTTTGTCAACTGGTGGAACACACTTGAGCTCTTGCAATTCAGATTTTCTGTTTTCTCCTTTGTTATTAATCTTTTAAGTATAGCAAGAAAGAAGCTTGCTAGAGAGTTCATCTACTGACTGTGTCATTCTGAGACTGACTAATATATCTTTTGAGCCTGCTAATGTATTTTTTAATGAGTATTAAAAAAAAAAGTACTAAAGTATTAAAAACACCCCTTCTAATTTCCAGAATACAAATCCTTGAAAGGAAAGGCATTGAAGCTACTGCAAGAAATTGGGTTATATTGAGAATGAGATTTATCTTATTGAAAATGTGATTTCTTTTTTTTTTTTTTTGGTATCTTTTTGTATTCTTACGGGCCTGAACCTGTACTCAATATAAACAATGGTATTTTTGTCATTGACTTGAGTGGGAACAGATTAGTACCAGTAAATACCAGAGCAGTTATGTAGATTTCATGGTGTTACTAAACTAAAAGAAGTTCAGCAAGTGAAATATATTTCTGAAACTTTCAAAAGCTTAAAAAAATTAAAAATTAATAATATCTCAAAATACATATATTTTATTATGGTTGTTAGGCAGAGCTAAAGGATAAGCACTGAATCCATTAGTGGCACTTAATCCTTCACTAGAATTTTTCAAAACAAAACAAACTGGAGAAAAGAAATGCAATACATCCAAACAAAAGCTTTTCTGTTTTAGGCAGAACACTTTCTTGTCCTGAGCAGTTTGTGGGCTTCCTCATTGCAGTCGTATCGCTTAAATAGATTATGGCTAATGTAACACTGATTTTACACTAATTAGCTGTCTTAATTTTACATTCAGCAAAGCTTATTGGCACCGAGAATAATCAGCCTGTGCAATTCAATGCCCTCAGAGGTGCTCCCAGCAACCTCTAAGTAACCCAAGAGATGCTTTTCTTTTCCTCCTACAGGACCTATATAATGCAATTAACTCTACGGGCTTAGGGCCCTTGGACGAGCGAAGCTCCAAGGCTTCTTTCGCATGGGGGCAAACCTCTTCTGGCACCTCTGCTCAGAGCCAGAGTGTGGTTCAGAGGTGGCATATGAGGCACTCGGGGCTCTTGTGTCTGGTGTAAGACTCTATCAGTCTTAAAATACCTGTTTTCATGCTCTGACAGCTTAGTTTTAATGTATTTTCTCTTCCGAAAACCTCAGTGAGTTAGTGAAGTGCTGTTTCCTTTTAATAGAGGGGAACTCGGGCACAAAGCAAGGGCGGATGAGATGAGTTGTAGAATCCCTAGGGCAGCTCCTCATGCGGAGTGGAGTGTGTGAGGGGACCTGGAGCTCAGTGGAAGAAGCCACCCTGCCGATCAGTCGGTGTGCGCAGCCCTCGAGAGAGCCATTAGGAAGCACTGTGCGAGGGGTGTGTGTAAAACCACACCTCAGGGCGTGTGAGTGGGAGAGGAGGAGTAGTCCCAGCTTTGAAGTCTCATCCAGAAAGCAGGTTCCCCAGGTTTAGGTCCCTCCTTTGCCTAAGGGGATCCAAACCCACTGTTCCCACCTCCTTTTGGAGCTCCTTAATCTTTGTGCTATGGGCCGCTCTTGGATGGCTTCCCTGCTGAAGCTGTGCCCACCCAAGGTCCTCGCAAAAGCATCCTGACCTTTCCCTTCTCCCATACCTTCAGCGAGTACCAGAAGCTGCCTTGTGCACCCGTTCCTTGTTGTAGGCTGACCATATCCCACTGTAATGGTGGTGGTGGTGGTTAAAGTTGGCCTCAGCAAGCAGGGTGCCAGCCTGTGGTTAAGGGCCCCCGTGAGGAGGTGTGCCACGGCAGCTTGGCCCATACACTTTTGGAAAAAAAACCTGTTTACTAGCAGCACAATGTTGAACAGGGTCCTTCAAGCATCTTTTTTGCATTGAAAAGGATGTGAAACAAATGGGACTTCCCTCCCACCCCCCAAAGTTTCAAAAGATTAAACATTTGTTGGGAAGCATCTATGTAAGCCTTTTGACTTTTGGCATATTTATACATATATAGATGTGGCTTTAATTACTGTGTGGTCCTTATTTTTTCAAGTGGAACCCTACAATCTGAGGCTAATTAATGCCAGTATGAGAAAGAAAAGGCATCTAGGACTTTGTTGTTCTGATCACAAAGTTAACGTATGTCTTAATACTGAATGCTTTGGATGGGACACTGAATGAAAATTGATGCCATTACAATTTGCTAAACCATGATATTTAACTCAACATTTATACATAATGTTACAGCTGTCTTGGCTGATATTATGCACTTCTTAAGCTTTTCATCTGGAGATGTAAGAGTGCTATACAAACAGTAATTTATTTGAACTTTCCTATGTCTTGAGAAATTTCAAATTGCAGCTTTTTAAGAAATAAAAGCAATAGAGTATATTTTCTGTAGCAAGTAGTTAGGACATCTAACCTTAATGATATCCTAGCAAAGTTCTATTTTTGTTTGTATTGAAAGAATTAAATATACAAAAGAAATACATAGTTAGGGAGAGGGCTCTTCTTCCTTCACAACCATCCTCTTAAAATCAGAAGTTCGCAGTTAATAGTGGAATACTCTCTCTGATTTGTATTGGCAAGACCCACACATTTTTCATAGAAGTTGCATCTAATTCACTACGGGGCCTATGAATATGTATCCCAGCCTTTTCCCCAAGGTTGTGGGGGTGCAGAGTAACACAATAAATCGCTTAATAAAAGGAGTTGTTATGCCTTCTTGAGCTCTTCTTGCTATTACTTCTCTCAACTCCTAGGAACTACTGTATAAAACTCAGTGATGTTTTGCATAGTCCTATGAGCACAGCCTGTTTTCGCGACTAGAGCTCATACGTGTATAGCATGGATGCAAATGTTCAAAATGAAAATATGTTTTGATCGTAAGATCAAAGTGTGTCTGGTGTAGAGCAACTAAAGTAGCTAGTATGCAAACTTACTGTCACGTACACCTTGCCTAATGGCCAAAGACTGATCCCCTTCGTATGGTCAGGGAGGGAAAGGCAGGACTTGTTTTTATAGTAAGGGAGAGGCTTCTCCTTCTTACTTTTTCCTTAGAGCTGAGTTTATTGATACTCTCAAGTGTGAAAAAGAGATGTAAAGACTTCTTGAAATGAAGTGCTAAAAATGTATTAGGCTAGACTACTGTGAAAAGACTGTAACCCACACAGCTGGAGTGCACATCCACCTCTTTTTTCAACACTCTGCTTTTCATGGGTTGCAAAGTAGTGCACCCCAAAGATACTAATTCAAGCCGTATTAGGTGAAGAAAGAAAGCCAATTCCAGAGTCCAGGATATATCCTGCCACTAGCTGCTCTTGTTTAAGCTACATAAATATTTCATTTTAAGCTACTGTGGTGAAATCAAACCAAGTTGGAATTATAGATTGGTTTTATGGACCATAAACTCTACCTCACATATATCCTAGAGATTGACTGGGAGTAGTGCCAGTAACAGAGCTTTGCTACTGAGTTCTTTTTTTAGGTGAATCTGCATGATTGTTTTAAGAGCTGCCGTCTTTGTATCCTGTGTTATAGTAAGCCACCGTTGTTCATTATATGAAAGAAAGGTTCATAATTTTACAGTACAGGAGGAAAAAAAAATATTTTTTGGCTAACACCATAATCTGAAAGTCTGGAATCATTAGAAGACTCAATAATACTCCTAAGCCTTGCTTTTCCCAAGGTGGTGTATTTGAGAAATGCTCACCAAGACATAATATATCATCTTCATAGTTTCCTATGGCTTCTTTTTCAACCCTTGTAGGAATGAAGTTGTGAGACTAAGTTGCAGACAGCACTTACTCCAGGTCTGTAGCTCAATTAAGTGCCTGGTAAATTGCTCAGTTACGTGGTTCTGTTCCTGGTTTAACAGCAACAAAGTGGAGCTAAAAAGCATCTGAATGAATAATTAACGTACTCCTATAAATGTGGAATCTCCTAAGGAGAGTCTCTATTTAGAAGAAGAAATATTGGGCCCAATTATTACTATGCACTATGCTGTTCCAAGGCCTTGAATTCCCGAAGAAACGCAGTGTTTTGGTTGAAGGAGTTCCCCCTCCTCCTGCTCACCGTCCCCCAGGAGCTGGCTGCCTGCCTCCTTCCCCGCTGCTCCCAGTCCCCTGAGGTCGCTGGCAGCAAGAGGTGTACGGATGGGACTGGTGCCTTGTGCTAAGGTCTGAAAAAGCAGGGGGCAAAGGGAGAAAGCAAATGTAAGTAGCAGGGAGAAAGAATGCAGACAAATGCAATTGTGTAGAGAAGATGCAGCCACGTGAAGACAGCAGATGTTATCACTGCTGGCATGGATACTGGATGAGCGGATTGAGTTGTTAAGTATAGATTATATCTTGTAGCAATTCTCACGACTCCTAAAACACATCAAAATTGCCTGCAACACAGTGGATGATTTATATAAAAGATTAATATATTTTGTTTGCCTAATAAGGGCCCTTGCCAAGATGCTGCAGCTCCTTTATGTCTTGCTTTGTCTTCTCTACTGAAACAAGATGAGGAGGAGGGTAACTGTCATTGTTACACACTCATGATGAAATTGTTGGCCTGTTTGGCTGCTCCATGCTGGGAGGGGAGACAAAGTCCTTGGACAAGCAGTGTTGGATGCTAGTTAGCAGCAGCTCTCTTTTGTCAGAAAAGCCAGGACTTTTTTCAAGGACTGGAAGAATTAGCTGATGAGATGCCTAATAAGGAAGCAATATTTTGAAACACATTAAAACTGCTAGTGCAAATCCCACTCTGTAGTGCTCCTTTTCCATATTTCTTTCCTTGAATGCTGTTGTGCAGTTGCATAGGAAGAGAGCAGTAAGTGCCACAGTCAGCTGTTGGCTACTTCTTGCTTTGTTACTCTTCAAACCCGTTTCTCCTCTCATGGCTTTTCTTCACGGCAATAGGGCTTCTGCTTGCTCCCCAGAAAAAAAGTTATTTCTCCACTCAACCTCAGCTCTGCTCTCAGCCAGAGGGAATGAAACACAGTCTGGATTTGGGCATGTCTGCAGTATAGTTTCGCCTTGAGTTAATTGTTTGCTGTTTAGAAAGGCTAGTCTGGACACTCCCTGAACGTTTGTTTTCAGGCTATAAATGTTTGCAGCTCATGCTGAAGATGAGGATGTATGAATTTTCTGTATTTACAAAACTGACTCGATTTTTGTATATGAATATATGGTGATATGGTCTTGCCTCTTTTAACTTGCTGACATAAACTCTTGGCAGTTTTCTCTTCTGTGAAATATTTACTGGCCTAAGAGGGTTTTTTTAATGATTCTAGCAATCAGTTTTGGCTAGAAGTCCACTCAACAGTAATGACTAAGATTCTTTTCTTCCCTTTGCCAAATAATAGGAAAAGGAAAAAAAAAAAAAATTTATAACAATGCCTTGCATTTGTGTGTAAGTGGATATCTTCCCTCTAGATTGCTTTACCAGCATAAGATTAATGTTAAGGCTTTCTGTAAATGTCTGTTTTCATGCAATTTTGCTCCATAAACATCTCAAAACTATCAATGTAACACATCTTAGGGATCTATGTGTGCATCTTTCCTTCCCACTTTTGTGCAGTGTAGTAAAGTCAGGGCAAGAATGGTGTCAGAGGAAAAAATGGCACACTATGTGGCATGATTCTCCAAAATCAGATTGCTGTTCAAGTTCACTCTGTGTGGATGCATCTTTTCTCACAGCCATGAAAATTAAACCCCTTGAAGTTGATGGAGTTATGTGTTCTAGCTCTTTTGCTGGGTAGGCTTGTAGCAGAAAAGAATGAGTACATAATAATTATTCACTCCCTTGGCCAGTATTTGAAGTATGAACCTCAGATATGAGTTCGGTCTAGCTTGTATTACAGTTACTGATGTATTATTTTTATTCAGTGAAACCATACTTGATTAGTTTATGTCAATAGGAAAAGACTATGCTGGACAGCAGAACAATGACCTGTACGAGCCTGTTGAATCGGTATTCTTGAGTCCACTAGCAGTGGATCTGTGAGTTAGTGTCAGGAGCACACGAATTCGGGTGATAGCCCTGCTTCCACGCTCTGCCCCTCTATATGTCAGTGAAGTGGGGCTGTCATAGGGATCTGATCTCACTTGTTCAAGGTGCCGAAGCAATTCTGTTATCAGCACTGACATTCTGTAATGTTAATTACAGTAGGTTAAAACCCTTGCAATCCAGAATGCTAGATTGCAGTGCTGAGGTTTTTTCCTTGATCAAAGGCATTGATAGGTTTCCAAAGCTAGGGAACCAGGGATTAAGCATTCACATGCAGTGTTGTTTCTTCCAGCTAACTTTGGATATGTCTCATATTCTTAGCATCCTGGTGGAGTAGTAGAGCTAAGCTTATGCCTTTTAGTAGTGGCAGCTCTTGACTTGGGTTTTGTTCTGTGAAAGTAAATTGGATGTGGGAGCACTTCTTAGGAAGAAGTCAGGAGCTGGGACAAGTGGGGGTTTTTTTCTGTTCTGCAAATTTGACGTCAGCTGAGCATCAGCTAAGTCAGGCAGCTGGATCTATGGAAACCTAGGCTTTCACAATAAATGTTTGTGATTATCTTGCTCAGTTACTCTGTGGACCTGGTCAGATCTGGCACTGAGATCTGTATGCTCAGCAAGGAGAATACTGCAGTATTAGGAACGTGATCTTTTAAAAAACAGTTCAGTGGGTCAGTGCTGACTTAATTCACTTCCTACCCATGTATTACTATGACCTAGAAAAGCTGGGCTTAGGAAAGATCCTGAATATTTCCATTGTTTGTCCTCAGTCTGTATTTTAATAAGAACTGGAAGCAATTCTTCAGAATTGCAAGAAAGTCACCACTGGTAACTCCAGACAGGTTTCCATGTATGAAATTGCAAAAACTCTCTATGCAAAAGTTTTTTCCTGGTCTAAAACAATATGCTTCCCTTCTTATTAGTTTACAACTTTAAGTATCAAAGACATAATGTTTGAATTATGTAGCACGGCTACAATTTTCAAGTGATTTTGGACTGTTGTCGTGATTTTTCAAAAGCAACAACCTTTTGGAGGACAGGTCTCACGTAGTCAAAGACACTTAAACCTTTACCTCTTCTGAAAGCGGGACTTGGGTTCCTAAGTCGAGAGGTGGCTTTCGGTGTCTTATCCACACCCTCTCTCCCCTCAGCAAATCTTGCAAAGGAAGCCCCTGTGGGTATACTCTGGGGTGGAGATGATGTTTGATTTGAAGTCAATGACTGTCAGTCCTGCCAGACTGGTTGGCTTGTGCTAATCCTTTTTCAGAAACAGGGCCAAGCTTAGGCATGATACTTCAAATGGCGTGATGTTTGCTTAGCATCAAGAAAGATATTCGAATGCAGTCACTTGGGGACTACTGTTCTATTATTTTTTGAAATGAGTAATTGCTTCAGAGTGGGGGGTATAGAGGATAATGCTATTTGCTGAAAGGAAAATTAGGCATGGGTGCGTCCAAGTGAGAAGTGAGCAACAGACGTCTCAAACAACATTGGAGAATGTCTCCATGTAGGCTTATGTTTGTTTATGGATAGACTGCACTCAGATGTGAATGTATGACACTCGTGAATGTCATGGAAATTTTAACTTTTGTACGTTGGGCTGGAATTTGACCCTTATTACTCCTAGCAAAACATGCAATGGATTGTTCAGCTGCATTTCATACCCTTAAGGATTAAAAAACCAAACCAAACCAAACCCAAAACCTACATACATAAAAATACATTTTGGCTGATGTTAATGTACTAAAAGTTCTTTTATATTTGAATGCTGAACGTAGTTGGATCTTTTAGCTTTTACACTTGTACATGTTTAGGCTCGATTTGCCAGTGAACATAATAATAGATTATTTAATTAAGAGCCACTTAAACTGAAGACTGATTACACACTGCTTACAAACATTCCACACTGAAATTAACTTTATTTTTCTCCTTAGTAATTTGAATTTGTACTTGGCCTTCATTGACATACTTTTCATCTACTGATGTCTAAATGATATTCATACTTTAAATATGGGATCAGGAAGAAAAATTAAATCAACCTTAGTCATCTTGTGTTTAACTGAGTAGCTTATGAACATGAGTTCTGAATTTTTGCAAGCATTACGCTATTGGAAGAATTTGTTGGAAATTGTGAGATACTGTTCAAGCCTCTTTCTTCAACTTGACATGTATGTTAACATGCAAAGAATTTCTTTACTTCTAGAGAAGTCTTGACTACCTGTCAATTTTTAAGCAAAGGATAGAAATAAGGCCTTTTTTCATTATGTGATCTCATCTTCTCATGACTGAGCAGGATTTTAGTTATTTTCTTCAATAATTGACTACATCATGATTAATATGTATAGTTATATTAATAACCATGTTCAGTTAATCAACATTTAAATACATTTATTGTACTTGCAGTTAATTTTTAAGAAAGATTTTGCAAGACTCTAGCCTGTTTTAGCTAATGCCTCTGACTGCCGTAAGAGGAGATACAATCCAAAACACAAAGCATCAGGAAAAGGGTATATGGATGTCATACTAAATATATATAAAACCATATGAAATGTTGAAAGCAAGTTCCAATTGCACCATTTTCTCATGACTTCCATTATTTGCGTTGTAGTAAATAATTATTCAGGGCCTGCTCTTATTAAAGCTCCTAATTCAATATCTAAAATACTTGCAGACTTAGACGCTAGGTTTGGTACTTTCTATTCTTGTCTTTGATGTTATTTTGTTCATTAGAGATTTGAACAAAAATGGAAATTTTTCGGGTTAATCATATACTGTCATGGCTACTTTCCCACATACAAGCTTTTGGTGAGGGACCAAACTGTTTGGGACTTGAGAGCACTAATCACAGTGGGTTCCTAGACAACAGAACCAGCCATAATGTTAATTTGTAATATATAATAACTAGGGCTTTCATCTACACAGATCAAAAGATACATGATAAAATATTTGGAGTTGTTCCTTTTGAGCCCTAGTGAAAGATGCAATCTTTCTTAGTATTGAATATTTGTCTAATAAAGCCTCTTGTGGCAATACAGATCTCCATAGCAGTGCCCTTCAGTAACTTAAAAATACTCCATTGATGTTTTTTTTAAGTAAAGTTGAGAACCTCAGGACTGAGCTCAGTTCAAATTGCTGTACTGGCAATAGTCTGTCTGAAGGAAATAATCTTCTCTTAGGTGCCATACCCCCTGGTACTGATTCTGATACTCCTTTTCACCTGAAATTGCCGGGTATGGGTGATGGAACAGGAGAAACTTTCATGTTGGCAGCCACGTCCCAGGCAGAACAGCAGTAGCTAGAGAGCTCATCTGAGAGGAAGCCGGGCAGGCTTCGGAGTGATGCCTGCCCACTGGGTGAACCACCTTTGGCAGAGTCGGTTTTCACAGTGTTTTGCTTTTGCTGGATTGGCAAATTAAAATACAACAGCCTTGTCTGAACTTTCCCAACCAACTCTGTCCTCCACTGTACATCATGTGAAAATTAATTTGCTTTTCATTGAAGCATATTTTAGTGCACTGATTTGGCTGTTTTGATAAACAATGTGAGTATCCCAATTTCTGATATCCTGTGATAGGTATCTCAAACGTTAGGCCAAACTTCTGTTTGTGTTTCCATGGACCTACTGAAAACTTGTTGGTGTCACTTGAGCTAATGACAAAGTTTGGACTTCCATGATCAACAAATCTGAGAATAACTTTCTAGGCTCATGATTTTCAGTAGTGTATAACATAAATATGTAACAGCAATATATAGAGAAAAAGACGAATGGTAGAGCTGAGGCCCTGAGTGAAACACAACCACATAACTCTTTTTTTTACTGAGAGTCCCAAAACTATGAGATTTGCTAAGTATATATTGCTAAAAATATTGAAAAAATGTAGTTGGAAAATTTACTCAGGGACAGATCTTTACAGTATGTGTGTGGTTCTCCTTGTTGCAGAAAGAAATATTCAGGAGATGGAGAATGAAACATGTTTATAAAAATAGCAGCTATTTATGCCACTGACATGTAAATGAATCAAAAATCTTCCTCAAACCATAAATTCTCAGAGTACAAAATTATAGGCTTGAGACTACTAAGAAACGTGGTTATGAAATGTAGCAGTCTAGTACTCTTTGACCTCCTGTATTTCTTCAATAGCTTGAATAAGCCTCCACAAGTTACCTGGTATACGGCTCCAGTGGCAGTAAGGGGTGGAGATGAATTTATACCTCGTCTTTTGTCTGTACCACATCACAGGCTGGAAGTGTGGGTCTAGCAGAGAGGGAAACGGATTGGGAATTGGGAGAGTTGGCTTCTGTTCCCATCTTTGTTACTAACTTGTTGCACACCCAGTTCAAGTCACTGCAGCTCCTATGCCTGTCATCTCAATGATGTCTGGCTTGTCTGTCTGTACTGTGATCTCATCAGAGCAAGGGCTGCCTTGTCCTGTGTCTTTTAAAAATGCACAGTATAATAACTTTCTATCTTGTGTGGTCCTATTGCTATACAAATGCTAATAAGAATGATATTATTTAGCTCTAGCTGAAAATGTTGTACAAATTTAATCATTGGGTTAACTGGGTGCATCTTCAGGGTTTCTAACTTGTCTCCTTTTACAAGCAGATTCTGATGTCCTGGGCATCAAGTGGAGCTTGTGCCTTTTTGCACAAGCGAGTTGTCTGGTTACCCGTCTTTGAACTAAGAAAATGTCGGTTCTTCAGTTTTATAAGTAAAAGAAATCCCAGAATACTGGTGTGAAAGCAACTCAGCTGAAATGACTGTGACTTAGCAGTTATAAGCCTTGAGTTGAAAGTGTGTGGCAGACAACTTCTGAACAGGCAGGTATCTCTCACCCTTATTTGCAAAGATGGAAGCCCAATTGCTAATGACTGGAGCAAAAGAAAAAGGCTTGGAAATTTTGTGAGGAAAAATATTGGAGGGAGGGGGCAACAAGAGAGAAGTTAAGAGTGAAATACATGTTCTATAAAGGTAAACTATTCCTTTAGGCATACTAAAGCCATAGGAGTTGATAATTATGGAGGTGGTTATGAAGGTGAAATGCAGAAAGGAGTGTAAGTACAGGTCCAATTAATATTGTCAAAACATGGTAATAGTGTTCATTAAATAGATTAAGTGATCTACATGTGAATCACTTCAGTGACACATGATGAGAGACTTTAAACAACTGAAATTTAAATCTGGCTCAATTGGCTTGTTTTACACAAACTAGTTTGCAAACAGAAATGCCATTGCACATGCTTTGCAAGCTGGCTTGTGTAAACTGGAGTAATAGGTCTGGATTTGCTTTTACCTTAAGCTTGCCTATTAAATTAAGCTAAATATCCTGTTTACTTTGTGCCACTGTTTTTGGCAAATTATGTAGGTAAACACTTAGAGCAACATGACAACATCCTGGATCATAAAACAGTAGCTAAGGCTTAACGTTCTAGGAAAGGAGTGTATAATGTTCTAGGAAAGGAGTGTATTGGGGAGAAACTCTGATGACATAAATCTATGTATCATCTAGGGAAACACTAATTCCTCTGTATTTACCAAGTATGAGTTAAAAGCGAAGGGAAAAAAAACAACTTGAGAGTGACATTTCATCCTCAAATTCTCAGCATGCTAGCCTATTGCAAATTCTGCAGTCAAGTCACTGGCCTTTAGAGCTGAGTTAACAAAACCTCAGGAAAATCCCAAGATTTTCACTGATCTCTCTTTCCTCCTTCACCATGCTGTGAAGATACTGCAGCATGGACTCCTGCCCCTCCCAGGCTGCTCTTTGTTGGGTAGTTGTGGTGAAACAGCTTGAAGAGCGAGATGCGCGGAGGTTATCACAGACTTGAGTTTTCTCCCTTGTTACAATGCAGGGGCTGATTCATGCTGCCTGCTACTTTCCTATCGTCCAGGCTTCTTGCTGGCTTTTGTCCTTTCTTGTTTGTTCCCTTCAGCTACCTCCTCTCCAGTTTGTGTTTCTTAGGCTCAGTTCCGTTGTCTTCTGACCCGGTTTCATTTTCCACACTCTTGTCCCCAGTTCATTCAGGCAGTGCAGAGGCAGGGAAGTTTTCCTTTCCCTATTACGAGAAGAGAAAGCAGCAAGGTCCGTGCTCGTTACTACCCTGACTAGTTTATAAATCCCTCTAAGCTGGAATGCCGTTTTCTTACCTAACTGTACACCTGAGCAGGGGATACTGTTTTTAAAAATCCGTACCCTGAAGTCAGTAAATATGTAAAAATTAATTCAAAATAATCAGATGATCAGGTTATTCTATTTCATGTTGGAATCACCTGCTGAAGATCATTAGTTACCCCTGTCAGGGCTAAGAGTAAGTAATTTACAATAGACTGGCTTCAAACCTTCCTCTTTGTGTATTAGCCTAGGAAAGACATTTCTAATCAGCTCACTTCTGTGGATGCCACACAGCTGTATGTACTGTTCTGTGTGTTACAGATACAGCACCTGGAGCTGTGTGTGCTATGTCTTCCTTTGAAGAATGGCAAAATTTGAGTGCCTGATGCTCTATTATCTGGTCAGAGTAATATTTTTTGAGACTAAGCAGGAAAAGTAGGAGGCATGGAATATGTGCAGGGACAGGATTATAAAAAAGATGACAATCCTGGTTTTAAGCTTTTAACTACTGGTGATTCATGAGTCATCTGGTCACTCCGAAAAGAAAGCCTGTAGTAGAATTATGGAGACCTTACTGTGAGAAAATGAAGAGCAACTGTGAAAGAAAGGGAAACATAGAAAAGCTAGAAGTTTTCAGTTGAAAGCAAATCATTTGCTTCTATGCTAGTGATAGGAAGAACAAGCACCAACGTTTTCAAAAGGTGATCCATGTCTCTCTTCATTTCCACAGTCACTTTTCATCTGTTCTTAAAATATGTCTATCAAGTGGAGATTCAGTGGAAGGCAGGGAAAAAAAATTATTAGGCTACACTGATAATTAAATGCATAAACTAATAGCCTGATTACATGTAAAAAAAAAAAAAAAAAAAACCACTGTAAGAGATTAAAACAAGGGGATTACATTAAATTGAAACAGGGATTAAATATTTTTCCTAAAGGCTTTTAACACATTTTCCAAAGACCTGCTTATGAGCACAATTTGACTGATGAAAAGTATTTCTTTTGGAGATAATAGACTAAATAATCACATAATTAAGCTATGTGAAGTGCAGTGCTAGTAAGCTGATGATAGTATGTTTCAGATATGTGAGAGTTCTTTCTATGAGTCACAGATTTTTTTTGTTGTTGTTGGGTAGTTCCCCCCCGCCCCGGGTAAACTCTGTAAAATCCCAAGACTGACTTAGCAGGATTGTGTTCTGAGGTCACCCTGCAGTTGTTTCACTGAGCCATTAAATGGGAAAGATGATTTGAAACCATTCAGAAAAGGGAAGCACACGCACTTCAACGTTAGGGGAACTGAGGAATTGTTTAACATTTTCATTATAACAGTACCTAGAAGGCTTCGAGTAGATCAGGCCTCCTTCTGCCAGATGGTGTACAATCACACAGTAAATATCTTCATCAAAAGCTTATGCTCCAAGGGAAATAAGATACCACTCATCACTCAAGTTATTCTTCAAACCAGGAACACAAACTGTATCTCCCTACCCCAATGCTCCACAGTAACGTTTTCCCCCAGAGTATTGTCTGAGGAGAGGTGCTCCCTCCTCGTGTGAGAAGTACCTGCCTCAAATTAGGAGAAGGTAACTTGGAAACATGTTTAAAGGGGAAAAAAAGGGGGGGGGAGGGGGTGTGGGCAGGAGGGGCAAGGGAATTGGGCAACAGTGGCATAAAACAGCTGGTGAGAGTATGTCCTTAATCTGTATGACATGTTATTACATAAAGAACTACAAAAATACTGCTGAGATTGTCCTGTACTACAAAAATAATGAGTTTTTGCAAAGACATAGAAGAAACTTTCTTTCTTCAGGTTTCTTACCAAGTAGGATCCTAATACTGAATCCATGGAGTCCCACCAATTTTAACGAGACTATTCATGAAATTCAAAGCAGATGCTGATGAGCAGGGGAGAAGCAGGTTGGCAGGAAGGAGGAAAAAAGTTATTGGGAAGGAAACTATTTTTTTCATGGAACATCAATGGGTTTCTGGAAGACTTTCAGAAATGAGGAAGTTTAATAAAACTTCCCAAATAAAGCTTAAAGTGTAAACAAACTTATATGTAGGTAGTGTGTAAAGCCTGCAGAAGTTATATTTTAAGGGTATATTCTAATGCCCTGGTAGCGTTAGCGCTGTACACTCTAAGAAATCAATGGCCAACTCAATAGCATTACTCAGCGTGTGAAAGTGTGACAATCTGCTCTGATGCATTTACACAAGTAATGTATTAAATTACGTACGCAGTATTTTTTTAAAATACTATTTGACAATTCTGCTTGAAGATATTTGGCTAATTTGCATGTAGAGCCCAATTTTGCTTTGAGTTTATTAAATTTTCCCTTTCTGTTAAGCTTCCAAGTTCATTTAGCAATGTGAGTTTGTAGAAAAGAAGTAACATCTGTGTAGACTCCCTGCACTTTTCGATGCTCATTTTTTTTTTAAACTTTGTATGCCAGCTCAGGAGCAATAATATCAAGTGACTTCAAAGGACAACTGCTTCCAACAATCCGCAATGGCTTGTATTTCAACTTGGTAACCAGCATAGCTCACCAGACCTGTTATTTTATTTCAAGGCCTGTACTGCTCTTTTCATGTATTGAGCTACAGTCACAGCTCAGTGCAAATGAAAGGGGTGGGGGGAAAGTCCAAAGTAGTGTAGAATTTGGGAGGGGGGGAGGCCTACGTGCATGTCTCTCCAGATATAGGCACACAGACTATTTTTAAGGTAAACCTAGAAAATACGTTTCACACAAGCAGTCAATAATAAAGCTTGATGACATGTTTTCCTTCCCTCACATCCACTTGCTTGCTTCCTTCCTTTGACTATAACTTGTCTGAAACCAAGACTGTGGGTTCTTTGGAAAAGGATCTGTCGCTGTAAATCAACTAGACTCTGATTTGGCTGGCTACGTGCTGCTTTAGAATAAACGGCAATAATTAATAGGTCATTCATTTTGCATGTCAGTGGTGTTCATTACAGTAAATGTATTTGCCTCCCCTGTTTAAGGCATCAAATGATATCCCTACAAAGTGCTTATTCAAACTGGCAGATCTCTTACATGTGTTAAGGACTAGAAATATACTGAATTTGACACAGAGTCTTCATTCTGATAATATTGCTTGATAGTGGGTTTCTGAAACAAAGTCAAGGCTAAAAGCTGGACTACTTGACTCATTTTGGGTTTAATATGGGTGAGTGTAATTGATGTCAATGAAGCTTCAGCTCTAGCCTTAGTCTTCCACGGGAAACCTTCTCTTTAGACTGTGAGTGGGGGGATATTTACAGTCTGAACTAAGCTTTTGTCGACATGCAAGTCAGCATAAGACAGTGCCTATTGCTGAAAGAATCAGTTCCACCTTTCCAAGTGCCTTCAATTTCTCATTTTTACCACCATACCTTGTCATTGGCAGAAGCATTTGTGTGACTGTACATTGAGCCACATCAGGGACTCGCCTAAATTAAAGCTCATCAATTTTTTTCTGATCTGGTTCACTATCTGGTCTCACAAACTCTTGTATAGGCACAAAAGAAAGTGCCATGTAGGGTCAGAAAAAATGTGGCCAAGGGCAGCAAACAGTCAGGACTTGTGTAGTAGTGCTTGATAATGCTTGTTTAAAGGGTGCCTGAAACTAAGGCCTGATTCTACTCTGACTATGTCTCGCAGACAAAGCTCCCTTTGACTTCTGTAGGTACTGTGTCTGAGAGGCCTGGCAGCCTTGGTTCTTGACGGTTGCTTTGAGAAACAGATAGGGTGTTGAATAAATAGAGAAATGTGGTACTGTACACAGATTCATCTTAAATAGTTCATAATGCTGTTAGCTTTTCATTTGATTCATGGCTATCTATCTCTGCTTGTCTGGTCTTAGGATGAGGAAAAGATTAGACTGGACTTCTCTCTGGAAGAGAGAAGAGAATGGTATTAAAAAAAAAAAAAAGGCAAGCAGGTATTGAAGCAGGTATGGTTAGAGCTCTCGCCTCTCTCTTGGTGGTGCCGGAAGGTAGACTTCTGTCATGATGTTGGTTGGGTTTTTTCTGCTGCTCTCTCTCTCTTCCATTCTCTCAGAACTGGTAAGGAGAGAAAAATCCTGCCCTTCTACCTGTGATTCTGAATCAGCTCTCCTAACCCCTTGGCTATGTGCCCGGCAAAACCCCAGAGCCAAATTCCCTGTCAAAGCCAAGCACCCTGTGGCTTGTCTCTATTATCTAAGTGAGGATGTACGAGTCCAGAAGAGGATGGGAAGGGAGAAGTACCTGGTCCAATGCAAACAGTGATCTCCTCTTGTAAACTAATGTTTTAATAATGGTTTGAGAGAGAGAGGGATTTGTGAAGATGTTTGAATTTGGTCTGTGTGCAGGAAAAAAAACTCAGCCCGTTGCAATTGTGTTTGTAACTGTTTAAATATCAAATAAATATACCCAATTTCACCTGCACAATATAGGAGCACATTCAAATATGTGTTCGTAGGAAGTCACTGCAGCTCCCACCAAAATGTTGAAACTACAGTGCCACCTGCAGTGTTCTCACCCCTGTCCTCATGGGACAGGGGCCAGCAGATCAGGACGGTCACGATCTACTGCACCATTGTCTGGGGTACTGACAGGCCAAGAGCAAGCATTGCATGGTGCCCTACAACTGTGACCCTCAGCGACCTAGAGCAAAAGTGGTTTTGTCCTGGTTTTAAGGCTTTTCTTAGCTGAGGATGAGTAGGCAAACTTTGCTTTACAAGTTTGAATTTCCTGGCTTCCTTCACCTCACGCTTCACAAAATACCTGACAGTATAGCATACCATGTATCAATAGCATAATGATGTACGGCCTGTTGCAGCTTATTTCTGTAATGTGCTTGCTTTTTATTTGCTTGGTGTGGCTAATGGGAGAACTTACGTAAAGCAATTTCAGGTTTATTGCTTACATCAGTCACTGGAGAAGCTATCAACAGACACTTGCATCACCCACCCATTACATCCGCACTGGTTAATATAATGCAGTGCAACAACGTGACTCCCCCACCCCCCAACTTACTCTTCAGCTCTACTTCCATATAAATATTTTTAATTGCAGAGTGGGGTGAAATTCCTCACTCTGGACATGTGCCACATGCTGCAGTGACTGATCTGAGGAACACATACTGTTACTTGTACCTGAGAGAGTCCCTTGTGCCGTCAGAAAGTGAGGGGACAATGCTATCCTGAGACAGCCTGGAGAGGTCTGACTTGATCTGTCTACTCACTTCACCAGAGGGTAAATGACACCGCAGGATAACACAACAAAATCCCAGACCTGATAGATAGATATATATATATATGTATGTTTTGGGTTTTTTTTTTTTTCAATCACACTCGATTTGGAACACTCATTTAGTCTTACAAGTTTTATTAGCTCTAAAAATAGGTTCTTAAATATTTTCCAAGGTTGACTAAAATATGAAAAACAATTATATAATCAGTGTTTAAAATACACCACAGTTTGTTATAACTGAGACCCATTCAGTGGAATAACATTTATCAAGAATAGCATATAGGGAATTGGACAGCCTCAACAAATCCACAGACAGTGTTTCTCTGATTTGCTTTCAAACTGCCTGGTTGCAGAGTCTATTCTTCTGTTGTCCAACAGAATTCCTATCAGCAAGAACGCTCCAAAAGAGTGGAACCCGGCCTTTGGGTGAGGAAGCTGCAAGGTTTTTATTGAAAATTAAGAACTGGTTTATTGGCGTACCCCTTTTTTATACTTTATCGTTAAATGAAAAATTTCATAAATAGCCTTACATAAATAATAAACTTAGAAGTTTTAAAAAGTCCACACTGTCAGTCGGACCTGACTAAACATTCTCTGGTCTCTCACTGCTTAAACTGTTTCTGCAATTATTCTGGAATACAAGAATCCTTAACGTCTCTTATTGTAAGAGCAGATCATATATTTTCGGTAAGAGTTAATCTGCAGAGGAAGGTTTGGCAGTTAAGTGAAATGCATGTTACAGCTGGTGCTGTATTATTTTTATTGGAATAACTGAAAAGATTAAGCTGTAGTGCAGGTAGGGCTTGAGTCATGCTTTTATCGTTGTATCTCTTGGCCTGATACAAACTATATCATTAAAAACAGTAGCTCAAGCTGATTCTGTAGTTTGTTTATCTACAGCCAAGCTCAGCCAAATACCAGCTAGCCTAGTGAAAAAACGTAGTTGAAGGCTGTGTACAGAGGCACTGCTAATTACTTTCAATGACTGTCAAATAAACATTGATACTAATATATTTCTTAGTATGCCTTTAAACAATGCACTCTTATCTATGTATAAGAAAAAGTACTACACAGAGCAGAGTTAATATATTAATCTGTATTTTGATTTAGCTGGTTCTTTTTTCAAAAAAAAGTAGTGGTTTATCACCCCTTTCTGTTGCCAAAAGGAACTGCCAGTGCCTTCCAAAAGCTTGCACCCTGGGAGATCCCAGTGTCAGTAGTACTGACACCTCTCTTCCTCCGTAGTTTTTAAATGAGCAGCAGCTTTAGTCTCAGTGACTTTTTGCCTGTAAAGGAGCCGGGTGTATTGGTAAATGACAGCCAGTATAACCCACCATCTGACTTAGCAATGCTGAGAAACTGTTAAGGAGATAACTGATTTACCCTACGGAGCCTGCATCCTGGTGTTTTACTCGCAAAGAGATTATCTGAAGTAGCCTATGCTACAGTGGGGATATTGTGGGGAACCGTAGGATTAAAAGGCCCAGCAAGAAAACCTTCGGAGGGAAGCAGGCAGCAGGATTTAAGGAGCGAGCGATCCTAGACGTGAATGAAACACAAGCACGCTGTGGGTTTCTCTTCCTCAGATAAAAGTACCGGCGAACCAGCCTAAACGCTGCCCGCGGATGACTAGTTAGAACAAGTTTCAACTCAAGAGCTAAAATTAAAATGTTTCCTCTGTGTGACTGCCTCCTGCACCGGCAGTTTTCTCCGCGCCTGCCCGCAGTCCTACACCACCCTCTGCCCCCGCGGCCTCGCT